>NC_069501.1:505512230-505674730 GCF_027579735.1 Bombina bombina | reverse complement strand
CAATTTTTTTAGGTGAAACTCTAGCCAAACATTATTTTGTTTTGTTTTGGATAGCATAGGATAAAACATAATTTATGCTTACCTGATAAATTTATTTCTCTTGTAGTGTATTCAGTCCACGGGTCATCCATTACTTATGGAATATATTCTCTTCCCAACAGGAAATTGCAAGAGGATCACCCAAGCAGAGCTGCTACATAGCTCCTCCCCTCACATGTCATTCAGTCATTCGACCAAAACAAGACGAGAAAGGAGGAACCACAGGGTGCAGTGGTGACTGAAGTATTAATTAAAATTTAGATCTGCCTTAAAAAGACAGGGTGGGCCGTGGACTGAATACACTACAAGAGAAATAAATTTATCAGGTAAGCATAAATTATGTTTTCTCTTGTTAAGTGTATTCAGTCCACGGGTCATCCATTACTTATGGGATACCAATACCAAAGCCAAGTACACGGATGATGGGAGTGACAAGGCAGGCACTTAAACGGAAGGAACCACTGCCTGTAGAACCTTTCTCCCAAAAACAGCCTCCGAAGAAGCAAAAGTGTCAAATTTGTAAAATTTTAAAAAAGTGTGAAGCGAAGACCAAGTCGCAGCCTTGCAAATCAGTTCAACAGAGGCCTCATTCTTAAAGGCCCAGGTGGAAGCCACAGCTCTAGTGGAATGAGCTGTAATTCTTTCAGGGGGCTGCTGTCCAGCAGTCTCATAGGCTAAACGTATTATGCTACGAAGCCAAAAAGAGAGAGAGGTTGCCGAAGCTTTTTGACCTCTCCTCTGTCCAGAGTAAACAACAAACAGTGAAGAAGTTTGACGAAAATCTTTAGTTGCCTGTAAATAGAATTTCAGGGCACGGACTACGTCCAGATTATGCAAAAGTCGTTCCTTCCTTGAAGAAGGATTAGGACATAATGACGGAACAACAATCTCCAGATTGATATTCCTGTTAGAGACTACCTTAGGTAAAAACCCAGGTTTAGTACGCAGAACTACCTTGTCTGAATGGAAAATCAGATAAGGAGAATCACAGTGTAAGGCAGACAATTCCGAGACTCTTCGAGCCGAGGAAATAGCCATAAAAAATAGAACTTTCCAAGATAAAAGTTTAATATCAATGGAATGAAGGGGTTCAAACGGAACTCCTTGAAGAACTTTAAGAACCAAGTTTAAGCTCCACGGAGGAGCAACAGCTTTAAATACAGGCTTAATCCTAGCTAAAGCTTGACAAAAGACCTGGACGTCTGGAACTTCCGCCAGACGCTTGTGCAAAAGAATAGACAGAGCAGAAATCTGTCCCTTTAAAGAACTAGCTGATAAGCCTTTTTCCAAGCCCTCTTGGAGAAAAGACAATATCCTCGGAATCCTAACCTTACTCCACGAGTAACTCTTGGATTCGCACCAATACAGGTATTTACGCCATATCTTATGGTATATTTTTCTGGTAACAGGCTTTCGTGCCTGTATCAAAGTATCAATAACTGACTCGGAGAAGCCACGCTTTGATAGGATCAAGCGTTCAATCTCCACGCAGTCAGCCTCAGAGAAATTAGATTTGGATGATTGAAGGGACCTTGTATTAGAAGGTCTTTCCTCAAAGGTAGAGTCCATGGAGGACAGGACGACATGACCACTAGGTCTGCATACCAGGTCCTGCGTGGCCACGCAGGCGCTATCAGAATCACCGATGCTCTCTCCTGTTTGATCTTGGCAATCAGTCGAGGGAGCAGAGGAAACGGTGGAAACACATAAGCCATGTTGAAAAACCAAGGAGCTGCTAGAGCATCTATCAGCTTCGCTCCCGGGTCCCTGGACCTGGAACCGTAAAGAGGAAGTTTGACGTTCTGGCGAGACGCCATGAGATCCAGTTCTGGTTTGCCCCAACGATGACCCAGTTGAGCAAATACCTCCGGATGGAGTTCCCACTCCCCCGGATGAAAAGTCTGACGACTTAGAAAGTCCGCCTCCCAGTTCTCCACTCCTGGGATGTGGATCGCTGACAAGTGGCAAGAATGAGACTCTGCCCAGCGAATTATCTTTGAGACTTCCAACATCGCTAGGGAGCTCTTGGTTCCCCCTTGATGGTTGATATAAGCCACAGTCGTGATGTTGTCCGACTGAAAGCTGATGAACCTCAGGGTTGCTAACTGAGGCCAAGCTAGAAGAGCATTGAATATTGCTCTTAACTCCAGAATATTTATTGGGAGGAGTTTCTCCTCCTGAGTCCAGGATCCCTGAGCCTTCAGGGAATTCCAGACTGCGCCCCAGCCTAGGAGGCTGGTATCTGTTGTTACAATCGTCCAATCTGGCCTTTGAAAGGTCATGCCCCTGGACAGATGGACCCGAGATAACCACCATAGAAGAGAATCTCTGGTCTCTTGATCCAGATTTAGTAGAGGGGACAAATCTGAGTAATCCCCATTCCACTGACTTAGCATGCATAATTGCAGCGGTCTGAGATGCAGGCGCGCAAATGGCACTATGTCCATTGCCGCTACCATTAAGCCGATTACTTCCATGCACTGAGCCACTGACGGGCGTGGAATGGAATGAAGGACCCGGCAAGCATTTAAGAGTTTTGATAACCTGGCCTCCGTCAGGTAAATTTTCATTTTTACAGAATCTATCAGAGTCCCTAGGAAGGAGACTCTTGTGAGTGGTGATAGAGAATTCTTTTCCACGTTCACCTTCCACCCATGCGACCTTAGAAATGCCAGAACTATCTCTGTTTGAGACTTGGCAATTTGCAAGCTTGTCGCCTGTATCAGGATGTCGTCTAGATACGGAGCCACCGCTATGCCTCGCGGTCTTAGAACCGCCAGAAGAGAGCCCAGCACCTTTGTAAAGATTCTCGGGGCCATAGCCAACCCGAAGGGAAGAGCTACAAACTGGTAATGCCTGTCTAGGAAGGCAAATCTTAGGAACCGATGATGATCTTTGTGAATCGGTATGTGAAGGTAGGCATCCTTTAAATCCACCGTGGTCATGTACTGACCCTCTTGGATCATGGGTAGGATAGTCCGAATAGTTTCCATTTTGAATGATGGAACTCTTAGGAATTTGTTTAAAATCTTTTGGTCCAAAATTGGCCTGAAGGTACCCTCTTTCTTGGGAACCACAAACAGATTTGAATAAAATCCCTGTCCTTGTTCCGTCCGCGGAACTGGGTGGATCACTCCCATTACTAGGAGGTTTTGCACACAGCTTAGGAATGCCTCTTTCTTTATCTGGTTTTCTGATAACCTTGAAAGATGAAATCTCCCTAGAGGAGGAGAAGCCTTGAAGTCCAGAAGATATCCCTGAGATATGATCTCCAACGCCCAGGGATCCTGGACATCTCTTGCCCACGCCTGGGCGAAGAGAGAAAGTCTGACCCCCACTAGATCCGTTTCCGGATAGGGGGCCATCCCTTCATGCTGTCTTAGGGGCAGTAGCAGGTTTTCTGGCCTGCTTGCCCTTGTTCCAGGACTGGTTAGTTTTCCAGGCCTGTCTGTAACGAGCAACGGTTCCTTCCTGTTTTGGGGCGGAGGAAGTTGACGTTGCTCCTGCCTTGAAGTTTCGAAAGGCACGAAAATTAGACTGTTTGGCCTTTGATTTGGCCTTGTTCTGAGGAAGGGTATGACCCTTACCTCCCGTAATGTCAGCGATAATTTCTTTCAAGCCGGGCCCGAATAAGGTTTGCCCCTTGAAAGGAATATTAAGTAATTTAGATTTAGAAGTCACATCAGCTTTCCAGGATTTAAGCCATAACGCTCTGCGCGCTTGAATGGCAAAACCGGAATTCTTAGCCGTTAGTTTAGTTAGATGTACAATGGCATCAGAAACAAATGCATTAGCTAGCTTAAGTGCCTTAAGCTTGTCCATAATTTCATCCAATGGAGCAGAGTGAATGGCCTCTTCTAGAGACTCAAACCAAAATGCCGCAGCAGCAGTGACAGGCGCAATGCATGCAAGGGGCTGTAAGATAAAACCTTGTTGAACAAACATTTTCTTAAGGTAACCCTCCAATTTTTTATCCATTGGATCCGAAAAAGCACAACTATCTTCCACCGGGATAGTGGTACGCTTAGCTAAAGTAGAAACTGCTCCCTCCACCTTAGGGACCGTCTGCCATAAGTCCCGTGCAGTGGCGTCTATTGGAAACATTTTTCTAAATATAGGAGGTGGGGAAAAGGGCACACCAGGTCTATCCCACTCCTTGCTAATAATTTCTGTAAGCCTTTTAGGTATAGGAAAAACGTCGGTACACACCGGTACTGCATAGTATCTATCCAGCCTACATAATTTCTCTGGAATCGCAACTGTGTTACAGTCATTCAGAGCCGCTAAAACCTCCCCTAGCAATACATGGAGGTTCTCAAGCTTAAATTTAAAATTAGAGATCTCTGAATCCGGTTTCCCTGGATCAGATCCGTCACCTACAGAATAAAGCTCTCCGTCCTCATGTTCTGCAAACTGTGACGCAGTATCTGGCATGGCTCTTGCAGCACCAGCGCGCTCTATTCTTACCCTAGAGCAATCGCGCTTGCCTCTTAATTCTGGCAATTTAGATAATACTTCTGTCAGGGTATTATTCATAATATTAGCCATGTCTTGTAAGGTGATTTGTATGGCCGTCCCTGATGCACTTGGCGCCACAATATCACGCGCCTCCTGAGCGGGAGGCAAAGGTACTGACACGTGAGGAGAGTTAGTCGGCATAACTTCCCCTTCGTTGTCTGGTGATAATTCCTTTATAGATAAAGACTGACCTTTATTATTTAAAGTGAAATCAATACATTTAGTACACGTTTCTGTGGGGCTCCACAGTGGCCTTTAAACATGATGAACAAACAGATTCATCTGTGTCAGAAATGTTTAAACAGACTAGCAATAAGACTAGCAGACTTGGAAAACACTGTAAATAATTTTACAAGTAATAAAGAAAAACGTTACTGTGCCTTTAAGAAGCACAGAAAACTGTCACAGTTGAAATAACAATGAACCAAATCAGTTATAGCAAACAAATTTTCACAGTAAATGTATTAAGTTAGCAGAGCATTGCACCCACTTGCAAATGGATGATTAACCTCTTTAAACCCAAACGGTTTTTATAAGGAAAAAAAAGTTTTTTAATACAGTCAAAAAACCACTGTCACAGGTCTGCTGTGACTGATTACCTCCCTCAAAATGACTTTTGAAGTCCCTTAAGCTGTCTGGAGACGACCCGGGTCAAGCAGAAGAAAGCAGGAAGACAGAGCCTGAATTTTTACTGCGTCAAAAGAGCGCTAAAATAGGCCCCTCCTACTCAATATTACAATAGTGGGAGTTTCAGTTAACTGTTTCTATGCAGAAATATTGTCAGCCATGTGGAAAAATTTTATGCCCCAACAAGTTTTATCACCAATGTACCTCACAAAACGATTAAACATGCCAGTAAAATCGTTTTAAACATCCCTTTTTTAATGGGCATGTATCTCTATTGATAAGCCTGATACCAGTCTTCCTACTGCATTTAAGGCTTATAACATCACTTCAGTATTAATAGCATTTTCTCAGTCAAATTCCATTCCTTAGAAAAATAATTTACTGTATATATTTAAACCAGCCTGCTAACAGTTGCTCTCACTGTATTAAAGGTTTTTACTTACATTACATCGGTATCAGCAGTATTTTCTTAGTCAATTCCATTCCTTAGAAAAATAATTTACTGCACATACCTTGTTTGCAGGGTTCCCCGCACGCTATTCCCTTTCTGAAAGTTACCTCACTCCTCAGAATATGCGAGAACAGCCAGTGGATCTTAGTTACTGCCGCTAAGATCATAGAAAACGCAGGCAAATTCTTCTTCCAAATACTGCCTGAGAATAAACAACACACTCCGGTGTCATTTTAAAATAACAAACTTTTGATTGAAGAAATAAACTAAGTATAAAAACACCACAGACCTCTCACAACGTCCTATCTATTAAGTTGCAAGAGAATGACTGAATATGACATGTGAGGGGAGGAGCTATGTAGCAGCTCTGCTTGGGTGATCCTCTTGTAATTTCCTGTTGGGAAGAGAATATATTCCATAAGTAATGGATGACCCGTGGACTGAATACACTTAACAAGAGAAATTTTGTTTTGCTATCTGTGCCCCTGTTCAGAACATTTCACATCACTTTCTGTCCTTGTGACAATTGGATTTTCAGTATTTTGGATTATCCTGGAAAGAAGGATTGTCGATAAAGCTCTATTTTCTCTGTATGTAAGTACGAGTTGTACTTAAGTCGGATGTCTGTAACCCGAGGACTGCCTGTATATACATACACACACACATATATACATACACAGATGGCCCTCGGTTTACAACGGTTCAATTTGCACCATTTCAGAATAACAACCTTTTTTTCCAGTCATGTATCTGCTATTGAAAAGCATTGAGAATCAGTGCATTTATTAAAATAGCCAGTAGGGGGAGCGGTCCGCTTGTGTTGCAGCAAAGCCAAGCAAGCTGAAATTAATCAGTTTAACCAGACCTGAGCTATCGAGCAGATTTCAAAGGAACAAGATCTTCCTGTCTATAAATCAGTCCAGATTGGAATGCATAGAAAGAACTGTTTGAAGAAAAATGCAAGTGAAGTCTGTGTTGTGTGATTATTTTATTAGGTTTATAATGCTGTTTAGCAAATGTTTTTGTTCATTTAACTTAGTTTAATTATATATTCTGTGTTTGATTATTTTATTAGGTTTATAATGCTGTTTAGCATTTAAAGTCTTCATTTCAAAGCTTTAAAAATAATGTATTAGGTGTTACTTATGACATGAAGCCTGGAAACTAACTCCCTCACTTCCCATTGACTTACAATGGTATATATATATCATAATTTATGTAAGAATTTACCTGATAAATTAATTTCTTTCATATTGGCAAGATTCCATGAGCTAGTGACGTATGGGATATACATTCCTACCAGGAGGGGCAAAGTTTTCCAAACCTCAAAATGCCTATAAATACACCCCCCACCACACCCATAATTCAGTTTAACGAATAGCCAAGAAGTGGGGTGATAAGAAAGGTGCGAAAGCATCAACAAGGAATTGGAATAATTGTGCTTTATACAAAAAAAATCATAACCACCATAAAAAGGATGGGTCTCATGGACTCTTGCCAATATGAAAGAAATGAATTTATCAGGTAAATTCTTACATAAATTATGTTTTCTTCATATAATTGGCAAGAGTCCATGAGCTAGTGACGTATGGGATAGCAAATACCCAAGATGTGGCACTCCACGCAAGAGTCACTAGAGAGGGAGGGATAAAAATAAAGACAGCCAATTCTGCTGAAAAATTAATCCACAACCCAAATCAAAAGTTTTAATCTTATAATGAAAAGAACTGAAATTATAAGCAGAAGAATCAAACTGAAACAGCTGTCTGAAGTACTTTTCTACAAAAAACTGCTTCTGAAGAAGAAAAAACATCAAAATGGTAGAATTTAGTAAAAGTATGCAAAGAAGACCAAGTTGCTGCTTTGCAAATTTGATCAACAGAAGCTTCATTCCTAAAAGCCCAGGTAGTAGAAACTGACCTAGTAGAATGAGCCGTAATCCTCTGAGGCGGGGATTTACCCGACTCCAAATAAGCATGATGAATCAAAAGCTTTAACCAAGATGCCAAAGAAATAGCAGAAGCCTTCTGACCTTTCCTAGAACCAGAAAAGATAACAAATAGACTAGAAGTCTTTCTGAAATCTTTAGTAGCTTCAACATAATATTTCAAAGCTCTTACCACATACAAAGAATGTAAAGATCTCTCCAGAGAATTCTTAGGATTAGGACACAATGAAGGAACAACAATTTCTCTACTAATGTTGTTGGAATTCACAACCTTAGGAAAAATGTAAATGAAGTCTGCAAGACCGCCTTATCCTGATGAAAAATCAGAAAAGGAGACTCACAAGTAAGAGCAGGTAATTCAGAAACTCTTCTAGCAGAAGAGATGGCCAAAAGGAACAATACTTTCCAAGAAAGTAATTTAATGTCCAGAGAATGCATAGGCTCAAACGGAGCAGCCTGTAAAGCTTTCAAAACCAAATTAAGACTCCAAGGAGGAGAGATTGAGTTAATGACAGGCTTAATACGAACCAAAGCCTGTACAAAACAATGAATATCAGGAAGATTAGCAATATTTCTGTGAAACAGAACAGAAAGAGCAGAGATTTGTCCTTTCAAGGAACTTGCAGACAAACCCTTATCTAAACCATCCTGAAGAAACTGTAAAATTCTAGGAATTCTAAAAGAATGCCAAGAGAATTTATGAGAAGAACACCATGAAATGTAAGTCTTCCAAACTCGATAATAAATCTTTCTAGACACAGATTTACGAGCCTGCAACATAGTATTAATCACTGAGTCAGAGAAACTTCTATGAATAAGCACTAAGCATTCAATCTACATACCCTCATATTTAATGATTTGAGATCCTGATGGAAAAATGGGCCTTGAGATAGAAGGTCTGGCCTTAACGGAAGTGGCCAAGGTTGGCAACTGGACATCCGAACAAGATCCGCATACCAAAACCTGTGTGGCCATGCTGGAGCCACCAGCAGTACAAACGAACGCTCCATTATGATTTTGGAAATCGCTCTTGGAAGAAGAACTAGAGGCGGAAAGATATAAGCAGGTTGATAACTCCAAGGAAGTGTCAACGTATTCACTGCTTCCGCCTGAGGATCCCTGGACCTGGACAGATACCTGGTAAGTTTCCTGTTTAGATGAGAAGCCATCAGATCTATTTCTGGAAGTCCCCACATCTGAACAATCTGAAAAAACACATCTGGGTGAAGAGACCACTCTCCTGGATGTAAAGTCTGGCGACTGAGATAATCCGCTTCCCAATTGTCTATACCTGGGATATGGACCACAGCTTGAGGACTGTGAGTCCCACCTTTTGTTATTGACATACGCCACGGTTGTGACATTGTCTGTCTGAAAACAAATAAACGGTTCTCTCTTCAGAAGAGGCCAAAACTGAAGAGCTCTGAGAATCGCACAGAGTTCCAAAATATTGATTGGTAATCTCGCCTCTTGAGACTTCCAAACCCCCTGCGCTGTCAGAGATCCCCAGACAGCTCCCCATCCTGAAAGACTCGCATCTGTTGTGATCACAGTCCAGGTTGGACGAACAAAAGAGGCCCCTTGAACTAAACAATGGTGATCTAACCACCAAGTCAGAGATTGGGATTTAAGGATATTAATTGTGAGATCCTTGTATAATCCCTGCACCATTGATTCAGCATACAAAGCTGAAGAGGTCTCATGTGAAAACGTGCAAAAGGGATCGCGTCCGATGCTGCAGTCATGAGACCTAAAACCTCCATGCACACAGCTACTGAAGGGAATAATTGAAACTGAAGGTTCCGACAAGCTGCAACTAATTTCAGACGTCTCTTGTCTGTTAGAGACAAAGTCATGGATACTGAATCTATTTGGAAACCTAAAAAGGTTACCCTTGTCTGAGGAGTCAAAGAACTTTTTGGTAAATTGATCCTCCAACCATGTTTTTGAAGAAACAACACTAGTTGATTCGTGTGAGATTCTGCAGAACGTAAAGACTGAGCAAGTACCAAGATATCGTCCAAATAAGGAAACACCGCAATATCCCGCTCTCTGATTACAGAGAGAAGGGCACCAAGAACCTTTGAAAAGATCCTTGGAGCTATCGCTAGGCCAAAAGGAAGAGCAACAAATTGGTAATGCTTGTCTAGAAAAGAGAATCTCAGGAACTGATGGTGATCTGGATGAAATCGGAATATGAAGATATGCATCCTGTAAGTCTATTGTGGACATATAATGTCCTTGCTGAACAAAAGGCAGAATAGTCCTTATAGTCACCATTTTGAATGTTGGTATTCTCACATAACGGTTCAAAATTTTTAGATCCAGAACTGGTCTGAAAGAATTCTCCTTCTTTCGGACAATGAACAGATTTGAATAAAACCCCAGACCCCATTCCTGAACAGGAACTGGCACAATTACCCCAGATACCTCCAGGTCTGAAACACTTCAGGAAAGCCTGAGCTTTTTCTGGGTTCACAGGAATGCGTGAGAGAAAGAAACTTCTCACAGGCGGTCTTATTTTGAAACCTATTCTGTACCCTTGAAAAACAATGTTCTGAATCCAATGATTTTGGATTGAATTGATCCAAACATCCTTGAAGAATTTTAGTCTGCCCCCTACCAGCTGAGCTGGAATGAGGGCCGCACCTTCATGCGGACTTGGGGGCTGATTTAGATCTTTTAAATGGCTTGGATTTATTCCAGACTGAAGAAGGCTTCCAATTGGAAACCGTTCCCTTAGGGGAAGGATCAGGTTTCTGTTCCTTATTTTTTTTAAAGGAACGAAAACGGTTAGCAGCCTTAAATTTACCCTTAGATTTTTTTTATCCTGAGGCAAAAAAGCTCCCTTTCCCCAGTGACAGTTGAAATAATTGAATCCAACTGAGAACCAAATAATTTATTACCTTGGAAAGAGAGAGATAGCAACGTTGATTTTGAAGTCATATCAGCATTCCAAGTTTAAGCCATAAAGCTCTTCTAGCTAATATAGCTAAAGACATATATCTGACATCAATTCTAATGATATAAAAAATGGCATCACAAATGAAATTATTAGCATGTTGAATTAACTTAACAATGCTATACACATTATGATCTGATACTTGTTGTGCTAGGTTTTCCAACCAAAAAGTTGAAGCAGCTGCAACATCAGCCAAAGAAATAGCAGGCCTAAGAAGATGACCTGAACATAAATAAGCCTTCCATAGATAAGATTCAAGTTTCCTATCTAAAGGATCTTTAAAAGAAGTACTATCTGCCGTAGGAATAGTAGTACGTTTAACAAGAGTAGAGATGGCCCCATCAACTTTGGGGATCTTTTCCCAAAACTCCAATCTATCAGACGGCAAAGGGTACAGCTTCTTAAACCTTGAAGAAGGAGTAAAAGAGGTACCCAGTCTATTCCATTCCCTAGAAATTACATCTGAAATAGCATCAGGAACTGGAAAAAAACTCTGGAATAACTACACGATGTTTAAAAACTGAATTTAAACGTTTACTAGCTTTAATATCAAGAGGACTAGTCTCCTCCATATCTAATGCAATCAAAACCTCTTTCAATAAGGAACGAATATACTCCATTTTAAATAAGTATGAAGATTTGTCAGTGTCAATATCTGAGGCAGAAACTTCTGAACCACATATATCCTCATCAGAGATAGATAAATCAGAATGTTGTCGGTCATTTAAAAATTCATCAATTTTATGAGAAGTTTTAAAAGACCTTTTACGTTTATTAGAAGGTGGTATGACAGACAAAGCCTTCTGAATAGAATAAAAAACAAATTCTCTCACATTAACAGGAATATCCTGAGCATTAGCTGTTGAAGGAATAACAACAGGTAATGGATTACTACTAATGGAAATATTTTCTGCATGTAAAAGTTTGTCATGACAACTATCACAAATTACAGCCGGAGGTACAGTTACCACAAGTTTACAACAAATGCACTTAGCTTTGGTAGAACCAACATCAGGCAGCAGGATTCCAATAGTGGATTCTGAAACAGGATCAGATTGAGACATCTTGCAATATGTAAGAGAAAAAATAACATATATAGCAAAATAATCAATTTCCTTATATGACAGTTTCAGGAATGGGAAAAAAATGCGAACAGAATAAGCCTCTGGAAACCAGAAGCAAAAATACAGAAGACTTAAATAATGTCAAAAGTCTGGCGCCAAGTATGATGCCCACAACTGACAAAATATTTTTGGCGCCAAAAACGTCTGCAACAAACACGAGCGTCATAGATGACGCAACTATATGAAAATTCTCGGCGCCAACTAAGACGCCGGAAATGACGAAAAAACGTCAACAAACGTAATTCTCGCGCCAAAAAAGTCTTGCGCCAAGAATGACGCAATAAATTATGGCATTTTGCACACCCGTGAGCCTAACAGCCCGCAATTTAGAGAAAATTCAATTTGAAAATTTCAGGTAAGAATTTTTTTATTTATTTTTTTATTATTAAATTTGCATTTCCCAAAATGAAACTGACAGTCTGCCAAAAGTTAATATACTGATAAACCTGAATCATGGCAAATATAAGTACAAACATTATATTTAGAACTTTACAATTAAAGTGCCAAACCATAGCTGAGAGTGTCTTAATAAAGGAAAACATACTTACCAAAAGACACTCATCTACATAAAGTAGATAGCCAAACCAGTACTGAAACGAGAATCAGCAGAGGTAATGGTATATAAGAATATATCGTCGATCTGAAAAGGGAGGTAGGAGATGAATCTCTACGACCGATAACAGAGAACCTATGAAATAGATCCCCGTTAGGATGACCATTGCATTCAATAGGCAATACTCCCTTCACATCCCTCTGTCATTCACTGCACTCGGAGAGGAACCGGGCTTCAGCATGCTGAGAAGCGCATATCAACGTAGATATCTAGCACAAAATTACTTCACCACCTCCATAGGAGGCAAAGTTTGTAAAAACTGAACTGTGGGTGTGGTGGGGGGTGTATTTATAGGCATTTTGAGGTTTGGGACACTTTGCTCCTCCTGGTAGGAATGTATATCCCATACGTCACTAGCTCATGTACTCTTGCCAATTACATGAAAGATATATATATATATATATATATATATATATATATATATATATATATATATATATATATATACACACACACACACACATTTTTTACATATAATACAGGATATATATATATAGATATATATAGAGATAGATATATATATATACACACACAAAAAAAACCAAGATGAACACATACTGTCACGGATACTGGGCTGCAGGGGTTGAACCCTTGGCCTCCCCTATAGACTTCACCCCAGCTGTTTCTCAGTGGTTTTGGGCTCCTCAGAGCAACCACCATCTCTGGAAGCTGTTTGTTTGCTTTGTTTTGGCTTGTTTTTGTCTTCAGAGAAGAGAAGGTTTATGACCAGGAAAACCCTCCTAGGCTGGACGGGCTCCTGGAACTCCCGGTCGGCCGCCTCACAACGGACACCCGCCTAACCCCTCTCAGGCTGGCCAGGCTCCTGGAACTCTATATCGGCCACAGGACAGCATAACACCCGCTAACTTTAACCCAGGTCGCTCCAGCAACCATGTGCCCCAGAGCTCCGCTCTTTTGGGGATTAGTAGCCCCTGGGGAGTACAAGGGGTGGGGGAATTGCCGGAGGGGAGCTCCTTTGGGAACTGGGGGTTTTGGACACCCCTAACCCCATAACGTCAATGGACTGTAACTCCGGTCCGCAGTAACAAATCCTGCTGATTTGTGGACTGTGAAATCTGGGGACCGAGAGCTTTAAAATGACACCCTGGAAGTGCCGCCGCTCTACCGGGATCACCCCGAAACCGCCACCCTTATGTATTGAGATTATGTGGGACTGTGGCTCCTATGGAGGCGCCGGTCAGTCTGGAGGGGCGGGAATGGCGGGAAAATAGTGGGATTGTCCAGGGTCTTATCAAAATGAGCTCTCTGTATAAAAGGAGTGTGTGTTTTCAATAAAATCAGTTCTTGTTCACCTGAAGGCTAGTCTGTCTAGTTATTTGGGTGAGCTCCAGCTAAAATCACTTTCCTGGGCTACATAGAAATCACTTTCCTGGGCTACATAGCCACTTGTTCCAGGCAGAGGAAGGACCCAGTCGACGGCGCTACCCAGTCGGGGTAGCAGGGAAGCCAGTCACACATACCATGACTCTTAGAAACTCAAAGCCCTGGGTGCTCACAAGCACTCACAGACAGCTGTACAACTTTCAGGGACTCAGGCTTACACTTGGTCCTAACTCTCTTCAAACTATCAGATGCAAATATTCCAAAATCCAAACTAAACTATTCTTAAGTCCAAACCTTTCCGGGCCCAAGCAGTTTGCTTAAAGTGAATCAACTTTCATGATAAAGTGCCCGGTTTTTAAAAACTATTTAAAAGAGGGGCACTTTCATTCATGAAAGTTTACATTGCACTGGATTTTACAAATACTGCCGAATCCCCGATTCCCCCGTCTGCTTCTTCCTGCTGTACTTACACAGCAATGACTAAACCGGCATCCTCCAATCACGGCGTGGCCTCACCAGATTAACGCTCCTGGAGGAGGAAGCCATGAGTAGAGAGAAAAGGTTTCGTCATTGCTGATGAAATACAGAGGAGCTGCAGGCGTGGGATTGGTGATCCGGTGTTTCAGGAGAAGAAGGTAAGTATTTGTAAAATCCGGTGCAATGTAAACTTTCATGAATGAAAGTGCTCCTGTTTTTAATAGTTTTTTTTTTTTTTTTTTTTTAAACGGGCACTTTATCATGAAAGTTGACATTCACTTTAAAGGGCTTTCTACCTGTACTTTATTCAGAGTTAATATGTACATCAAATTGTTCAATTATCATTTGAGTATCTTGTCATGATAGCAAATTTCTATTAATAGACAATTTAAACCAGAAAATTGCCTGCTTTATGTGCATGACTAAGAACCTAATGTGAACACATGATTTTTCTGATTAATATTTACACACACACACATATATATATATATATATTATTAAAAGCAGAATTGTAAGGAGTAGGGATGTGCATATATATTTATTAAAATTAGAATGGTAAGGAGTAGAGATGGGCATTCTGCAGTTCTACTTATGAAAGTTCAACACACTAAGATCTGGATTTACGTAGATCTTAATGTGTTACACTTTCACCAGAAGAAATCTGGTTTAGAAAAGGGCCGAATGCCAAGAACAGCCGCCTTCAACATTTGGCAGTTAAAGGGACAGTCTACAATAGAATTTTTATTGTTTAAAAAGATAGATAATGCCTTTACTACCCATTCCCCAGCTTTGCATAACCAACATTGCTAAATTAATATACTTTATAACATTTAAACAGCCTCTTAATCACATGCTTTTTTATTAGCTTTTCACAACAGGAGAGTACTAGTTCATGTGGGCCATATATAGATAATGTGTTCATGCCCGAGGAGTTAAGATTTAGCACAACACAGTACTAAATGCAACTCAATAGATAATAGTCATGTGACCAGGGGGCTGTCAGAAGATGCTTAGATACAAGGTAATCACAGAGGTAAAAAGTATATTAATATAACTGTGTTGGTTATGCAAAACTGGGAATGGGTAATAAAAGGGATTATCTATATTTTAAAACAATAACAATTCTATTGTAGACTGTCCCTTTAATGAAACTGCCAAACACGCATCCCTAGTAAGGAGTCTCTTCTTCAATTAAGACAGATTAAAATAGCAGACCACATTCAAAGTGTAAATCCAATTCCAATAGCTTACCTGCAAGAAACAAAGAATGGAAAATATCCTGACAGCCATAAAAGTTTTGAAAAAAAGTCAGGAACTGATTTGTCTAATCCAATGGAAAACCACATGAAGGAGAATAAGAGAACCATTTATGTATCTTGGCTAGACACCAAGCTGAGGCAAGAGCCAAGAAAAAAGCATCAATAATCAAAGGCAAATTCCTTAGAAATGCCACTAGGGGATAAAGCCTGGGTTAAATATGTGCCATGGGTTAAAATAAATAAAACGGGGGCGTGGCTTGGTAGCGGCCATGACTGGTCGCAGTTTATGAAGCTCCCGGTGCAGCTCCAATATTTTACTGATTATACTACGAAATATATCTCAGAACCACTTACATTTAGAAGACTCAACTACCCTACTTCCTGATGGTCCCAGAGATATCAAGTTTACTTCATTTCTCTTTTGGATACCCGGGATCTGATCTAGTCTGTGGAGTCTGTGGCGCACTTAGGCGGGGACCTTATCTTGTGCTCTCAACAACCTCCCCGGTCCACCTAGTAAGAGCGGCTCACGATCTACAATTCATTCAGATCAACTATCCAGCTAATGCTACAGCCTCTTCGACTACTTTGCCTCTTTAAAAGCAGCCTTAACTGACAATCTAAGCCCAAGATAGCTATCTATACCGTGTGGAGATGGAAGCCCCTGAGGGATTTTATCAGACGGTGTGGATGTTACTGGGAAACTTGGAGAGACAAATGGACGACAACTTTAGTAACCTCTTAGCCCTCCTATGCCGAATGCCAGCGGAGCAAACCAAACACCGCATTTTCTCAAGCAATGACATACCTGAAGTCCTACGGTTCCCTGAGACGGACCTAGCTCCACCTACAGTGAATGAAAAAGAAGAGGTTGCGGAACCCTATGAGCCCTGGGAATGTGTGGCCGACTTCCCGGAGCTTGCTAGGTCTCTTCCGTTACTAACGACAACAGCGCATGTGGCTGATCAGAGGATTCAGCATGTCCAGAGTGCTGAAGACCCGCTTACCGTAAATCTTTCTCACCCACTCGCTGGTGCCTCCGTAGGCACAATTCAGGATTCTAGGTTTTGCTCACAAAGTAAAAGTCCTGGGTCCTTTCTCCATACAAAGAAGACACAGAGAGGTCTATATACAGGAGCCTCGTTCACAGGAAGGCCTGCTTTCAGTATTGATTGTAGTTTGCATACCACACTGGAGACTCAGTATTATAGTGAACGTCCGTCCTTGTCCATCTTTCAGAGGATCGGAGTGGGGTAAGCCCCTTATAAACTGTGCCAGGGACTATGTTGAGCTTCCTTCCCCCCCACTTGGAATGCCCAGCATAACACTTCTCGGCAGACATAACCTGGAGCAGGCAGCTTTCCCATATATACTAGTAAAACTGTGCACCAGTATTGTTATGGACATTTAAGTTATCTTGTGTCATATCATACCTTCCCATGTATAATTGTTAATGCAAACCTGCAATCATTTCTAATTATATTAGTCAGGAACCATACCTATATCCGAGACCCTGCGCTATAGAATATATCACCTATGCATCTCTCATTAACACCAAAACACTTAGCACATTTCTTATAATAGCTGAAGGAAAACTTAATTCCCTCCTAAAGCTCTGCAGTGATCTAGGTGTGATTTATATATATCGAGATAAGGGGCTATACTCTTCTCATTTGGACTAATGAACCGCATTTTTCATAGTTGCCATCATACTCTACAGATTCAGATACAAGGGTCAGGTGGTCAGAGATAGCCCTTTCATATATATACAGGGGAA
Organism: Bombina bombina; assembly: GCF_027579735.1. Classification (NCBI taxonomy): domain Eukaryota; kingdom Metazoa; phylum Chordata; class Amphibia; order Anura; family Bombinatoridae; genus Bombina; species Bombina bombina. Next base: position 505,657,591 of record NC_069501.1, on the reverse strand, counting down.
ATCCACATTTGTATTAGATACTGGTTTGCTCTCTTCTCCTATTGTTATTATGTCACCCTTTCTATGTACCATACAACAACTTACATAATTGATATGCAGCTAGTCAACACAAATGTTCTGTTTGAGGGTTATATAAATTGCTTTGTTTTATAGTTCTCTGTACTCCTATTAGCTAATCTTTTTACTGGCTATCATTACAAGTCTTGTTAGATTTTCCTATGGTCCATGGTAGAAAATTCCGGCACACGTGTAATTATTAGTGCAAGACTGCAATTATTTATTTATTTTTTGCAAGATATTAGCCATGAAACGTTTTTACATTTGTGACCCTGGGCCTCGGAACTCACCTCCCATATATATTTAACAATCATTAGTGTTAATCTATTAGCGCATCCCCTATGATAGCCAGTGGAAAACTCCATACTGCGGAGAAAAACCATACATTTACGCCTAATTCTCCCCAGACCTCACTTGGCCCTGTTTCATGAGTGATTCAAGGAAGTAACTAACTTTCAGACTATGGCATACTGCTGTTATATATGGCACATGATGTAAGGGATTAAAACATATCTCACAGGGGCGGAGCCTAGGCAGGATCTGTAATGGCTGCATTTTAGCAGAGCTCCGTAGTCCCTAGTGCCATATCGCTAATAACCTGGTTGACCCAACACAGCTAAACCCACTCACTGGATCCAGAAAGAATCCCTGACCCTTGGGGAACCGCAAGATACCTTCCCTTTGGAGAAGCGGTGAGCCTTGAAGTAGCTTAAACACACAAGGCAGTCTGTGCAGAGGTGCACGCTGGGCCTGGTGGCAGACTGCAAAGAACCTTAGCAAACATACCCTGGAGGGTTCATCGCCACGGCCATTAGAAAGCGGTGCATGCAGGGGAAATGAAGAGCTGCAGAAACGGAGCCGCATTATACTACTACCGTCAGTGACGGCAAAGCCGCGACCACGTGGCTTAGGCTGTGAAGAGGGCAACGCGCACAGCATACCGCCGTTGCAAGCGGCCACACACATAACGGGGGCCGACACCGGAGTATATACCTCCGCGATCTGGACTGCGGCCATCAAAAGGGCTAAGTGTGACTGATCGGAGCGCAAAGGATTGAGGGTGAGTCTCGGAGGAGGCCTCCACACTGATACTCCCTAATAATACTCCTTATTGCTATCAAGGCTCTGGGGGCCTGGGTGTTGCATGGGATAACGGACCTGCCCACTGGGACACAGGGAATCCCCAAGCACAGGCGGATAAACTCGAGTAGGGGATTACACAATAATAAATAAAAAAAATATATCACTATAAAAATAAAACAATAGGCCATTTTGGAGAACAAGACTAGGCCTCAGTGATAGATCAGGGGTGCAACTGCATGACACACTTGAGGATACACATAATAAAGACACGCACAAAACGGTGCAATACTGTGCAAAGAAAGGGAACTTTATAAATAGATATACAGACTCTCTGCCTGAAATGTCCACCAAAAGAAACCCTAAGCCTCCCAAAAACACACAACCTACTATGATGGAGAACTTTTTGATAACCACAGACTCTGCCCAAACGCCTAGCAAAACAATGCAGGACTCTCAGGGGCCCTCAGTGACTGCACAGATTCATGAGCATAGGCCTAGCACTAACTCTCACAGTTACCTTACAAAAGAAGATATACTACACTTATCTTCTAAGGAGGACATTAAAAGTGCGATGCATGAATTCAAAAGTATGTTTAAAGAGGTCAAAAGGGACATAGCGGCTATGGATCACCGTGTCACACAGGTAGAGGAGAAACAGGAATCTCTTAGCTCCGATGTGCAACATCAGGCTAGTTTACAACAGGCCCAGGAGGGCATGGTCCACTCCCTCCTGGACCGCTTAGAGGATCTAGAAAATAGGAGCAGGAGGAGCAATCTGCGCCTCCGGGGCATACCTGAATCAGTGGATCCCCCAGAAATACAACTTTATATACAGGACTTTATCAGATTCCTAAAAAATAACCCCTCAGCACGAGAAGTACAAATAGAGCGTGCACACAGAGCTTTACGCCCTAGGCCGCCAAATAGAGCGCCGCCTAGGGACATAATTATTAAATTTTTATCTTTTCGGGACAAAGAAGAAGTCCTCAAACTAGCTAGAACAAGGCATCCAATCACTTTTAGAGGAACAGACGTTCAAGTATACTCAGATCTGTGCCCCACTACGCTGCAAAAGAGGAGAGACATGAGATACATCACATCAGTGCTGAAGGAGAAGGGGATCCCATACAGGTGGGGGTTCCCCACCTGCCTCATCGCTACTAAAAATAATGCTTCACACATCCTCCGAGGTTTGGAAGATCTCCCCAATTTTAATCAGGCACTTGGACTGGAAATTGAACCGCCACATCAGGAAGAACCAGCTCGTAGAGCTCCGAATGCGATAATTCGGGAAGAAATCCAGCAGATCCGTGGGTGAATCCAGAAAAATCTTCAAGGACTTTCCTTTTGCTTTGCTAATGTCCAATTTTACTTTCTAGGTTACCGACAAGCGGTCTCAGGTAGCATCCGCTCCTGATGGACCTTGCTAAAGACAGGACTCTGTGCCCCTCTGTGAAACTATCAGGTCGTATATAACATGCTGTTTTATTGTCTTTGTTTAACAAAAAAAAAAAAAAAAAAAACATTTTGTATATATACTGCCACACTTGTGTTCAATAAGAGTATTGCACTATGAGCCATATGGGTCTGTTTGGTCCTTGCGATCTTACCTGAAATATTATTATATGTGACAGAATCTGATATACAGCCAAGCTAAATGATATTGTCTTTATCAAGCATTCCTTTTGGCTTAGTGAATACTTCAACGCCCATCTCCCTATAGCAGAAGGTAGGGACTAACATAACAAGTTATAATAGAATACACAAAAGGGTCGCCCATTAGATAATTTAAGAATGGACATAATTATATAAACAGGACCCCCATGTTTAAGTGGATGGCGAAGACACGAGTAGGCTGCAATGTAATATTTGCCTACCCGCCCGATTAAATTAAGTATTTAGATATCCTGCCCCGATTCTTTACTGAGACACAGGAGCTTGCTGATAGGGCGGGAGGGTGGACACATAGCGTCAGGGTTGACAGAGGATTAACAACAGATAACCTATAGGAACACATTTAAATATCCTTACAAGGGTTAATATATGACTAATACTAATAACCACTCAGGCCCAGATAATATGGTCCCTAGAGAAGTAGAATGCAGAGCTGAGTAGCAGTGTTATGTTGACAATTAGATTATTTGGACATGGGGAAAGCTCCTTAATTCACTCAAATCAACCTAAAGGGTCAACCAGATTTCTAAGCACAATGTTAATTAATCAAGTTCACATGCGATATGCACAGGGACAACTACCCCTGAGTTTTTAAAGTAGATTTGATAGAATTTATTAGTTTCAAGAACTGTTATTGTTTGTATTTGATGTTCAAGGATATGTTATACAGTTGTTTGTTTTTTCTTTAGTGATACAAGTTCACTATTGTTGTAGTCTTACTAGAGAAGACTCCTCTATTTCACGTCCCCTACCCCCTTTAACCTTTCTCACCCCATTCCCACATCTCCTCCCCCCTCCGCCCCCCATCCCCCCCCAAGTTGTTTTTTTTTTTTTTTTTTTTCTTCTTCTTCTTTCTTTTTCCTCTAGGACTGTTGTCTCGTCTCTCTCCCCCGCGACGCACTGCTGGACATACAGGGTGGCCATGGCGACTCAGACTAATAGAAGTAAACCCCGACCAATTGAGCTTATAACTGTTAACGCTAAGGGGCTCAATAGCCCCTCCAAGCGTGCCATAGTAATAAGGGACCTACAGAGAATGAATGGGGACATAGTCCTCATACAGGAAACGCATTTTGCAATAGCCCACGAACCAAATTGGCACAATCGTCGCTACCCAGTAGCATAATTTGCCTCAAGCTCCAAAAAAAAAATGGGGTGGGAATCCTTTTTGGCGCGGCGATTCCCTTCCAGCTCTCACAAAGTTACAAAGACCCCGAGGGCAGATTTCTGATACTTACGGGCACTCTGTTTAACAAGCCCATCACGCTAGCCAATGTTTACTGCCCGAACTCCTCCCAGCATCTCTTTCTCCAGAAAGTCTCCCGCAAATTACTTGAAATGCAAAAGGGCATTGTGTACCTAGGTGGTGACTTCAACGCCCCCCTGGATCCTGTCCTTGATACCTCCAACGGACTCTCCAGCGCCCCGCATAAAATACTCAAATGCATGTCTTCTACACTGGCTGAACTAAAGGTTCATGACATTTGGCGTACACACCACCCAATAGACAAGAATTTTACATTCTACTCACATCCGCATCGAAAATATTCCAGGATAGACTACCTATTTACAGACTCCACAGGATTAATTATCACTAAATCTAGCAGAATTTCTGCGATCACATGGTCCGACCACGCACCAGTGAGCTGTACTATTCAATGGCCTAGCAAGCCTATCACTCCCTTTATATGGAGACTTGATGATACACTTTTGGATGACCCAGTGTTTAACACTGAATTGAGAAAATCCATGACTGAATACTTCAACCTGAATGCGACAGTTGGGATGGATGAATCCGTCCTATGGGAAGCGCATAAGTGTACTATAAGGGGCCTCCTAATAACTCGCAAAGCGAGATTAAATAAAATGCGGATAGAGAAATATAACAAGCTGATGCTACAGGTTAACACATCCGAGCAATATCACAAACAGTGCCCCCGAGACGACTTGGGACTAGCACGACTATCCACGGCTAGGAAGGACCTTCTGCAATTCTTGCAGGAGGACTATCAAAAACAGGCACTTAAACTGCGGCAGCTTTATTTTGAACAGGGTGACAAACCTGGGAGGCTCCTGGCAAGGGCCATAGCCAGGAAAAAATGAAAAGCCCATATACATCACATAGTGGACGCGTACGGAGGCAGAAGGGTGGACGGCGATTCAATCGCTGCAGCCTTTAGATGTTATTATGAATCACTTTACAACCTGAAAAACCCTGGCAGAGAACAGGCGGCTCTATCAGCACAGCAGATAACAGATGATGACACACTTCAGTACCTGCTGGCCACTGACCTTCCGGAAATATCGGAGGGAAACAGAGAGCTTATGGAACAGCCAATCAAACTTGAGGAAGTACAAAAAGCCATTAAAGACCTCCCGACGGGCAAAAGCCCTGGACCGGATGGCTTCGGATTGAAGTATTACAAAAAATACTCGGATATCCTTGCCCCAAGGCTGACAAGTTTGTTCACGGCGCTGTTTGAGACTCCCAGGCTTCCTAGCACTATGTTGGAAGCCTACATAGCGGTTATCCCTAAACCTGGGAAGCCTGAAAATTTCAGGCCGATATCTCTACTCAACTCAGACGTAAAGATCTTGGCGAAAATTGTAGCCGCCCGTCTGAATAGGCTTCTCCCAGGTCTCATCTCTGCTGACCAAGTAGGATTTATTCCCGCGCGGGAAGCCAGGGATAACACTCTTAAAGTACAACAGCTGATAACCTATGCCCATGTACATAAGCTTCCTCTGGTCTTGGCAACAACAGACGCGGAAAAGGCTTTTGATCGGGTTAGCTGGAGATTTATCCGACTGACATTGCAAAGGTTCGGATTTGGGCCCGGTATCATCAATGTCATCATGTCCCTGTACTCGACCCCAAATGCGAGGGTGAGGGTGAACGACACCCTCTCCGAAACATTCCTGATTAGGAATGGTACGAGGCAGGGGTGCCCCCTGTCACCTCTCCTCTTTGCTCTTACAATTGAGGTCCTGGCCAGTAGGATCAGGGACAATGCAGCAGTAAGGGGTCTGTCGGTCGGCGGCGTTGAACATAAACTCTCAATGTATGCCGATGATGTCCTCCTGACATTAGAGGATTCGGCCGGGTCTCTGAAGGAAGCACTGATCGTTTTCAGGGGATACGGTGAATTCGCGAATTTTCTGCTTAATCCCTTGAAATCTGAGATCATAAACATCACGGAACACCCAGATAGGTTTGCAGCCTCGACGAGAAATTGCCCAATTAAAATAGCCAGGGATAATATAAAATACTTGGGAATAATTGTCACACCTAGTGCCCCAGAAATTATTGAGCTTAACTACAAAAAAATCAGGGACGAAGTTCTTAGAGACTTGTCCAACTGGAAAAAGAAAACAATCTCATGGCTGGGTAGAATAGGGATTGTTAAAATGAATGTCCTCCCGAGGATCCTTTACATCATGCAAACAATCCCGGCACTATCGGCTTCTCACTACCTCCAGCAACTTCAAACGGGAATTGAAAATTACATATGGAATGGAATCAGACCAAGAGTCAGAAGGTCCACCATATACCTGTCTAGAGATAGGGGCGGCCTGGGGGTTCCGCTCTTAAGAGTATACCAAAAAGCAATATCCCTTCAAAGGATTGTGGAATGGGATCGGAACCCTCCTGATAAACTATGGATACAAATAGATAATGAAATCTTGCAACGCGGAAACATTGGGGCACTGGCCTGGATTTCTGCTAAAAACCGCCCATCATCCCTCGCACTGTACCCAATGATAAGCGACGCGTTCAAACTGTGGGATAAGACACTGGAAGAGAGCACCTATGTGTCATCACGCACCTCACCAAATGTTCCAATACGGGAGAACCCTGACTTGGGCATGGAGTTTCCGAAGCATGTGAGGGGGGTGACATACACCCTAGCTGATACAGCCTTTTCAAATGTCGTGCAACAAAATAAGCTTAATCCGCAAACAGATTTGGTTGAGTGGGACCAGACGGTATTCACGTCCTGGTTCAGAATGGCGCAAATCACTCACTACTTCAACACTTGCAAAGATCAGGCTGAGCTGCTTAGGGACAGAACACCCTTCGAGGCCTTGTGCACTATGCACTATGCAACAACCGCCGACACATTTAATCTCTCTCCTTTACAAACTTCTGATGAGTAAGGGAGGTACGGCTTTGCCGGCTTACACCTCCGCGTGGAAGGCAGAACTGGGTCTCGACAAAACTGCGGCTGACTGGATGAAAATATTCATAAAGAACAGGAGAGCATCTGTGTCCGCGAGGATACAAGAACTGCATTATAAATTACTCAGTAGATGGTACCTGACACCCCAAAGGCTGCAGAAAATTTACCCTAACACAAACGGGGAGTGCTGGAGGGGCTGTGGAGAAGAGGGATCTCTTTTGCACATTTGGTGGACCTGCCCTCGGATAAGGCCATTCTGGGAAGAGGTGCTGGGAGAAATGAGCAATATTCTCAGAATCATTATCCCACCCAAACCAACTTACCTAATCTTTCACGACTTACCTAAAGTGGTGGGAGAGCACAGACACATACTTTTTCTCCTTATGCTGGGCTCCGCGAAAGGGCTAATCCCCGCACACTGGAAGGGTCCCGAGATACCGACAGTCCAGGAATGGAGAGACAGAGTAGGGGACTTGCTCAAACTAGAACGATATCACTTTCTCAAAACAGGAAAACTTGTCACCCATGAGATGATGACGTTAACTTGGGAGGGCCGGGAGCTGTGACGGCAGCTCCTGCAACCTTGTACGGATTGTCTCTGCAGTCCTTCTTTGTACTACTCTGCCTCCCGCTTCTTCTTTCTCCCACTCTCTCCTCCCTCCCCTCCTCCTCCCCTTTTTTTTTTTTTTCCTTCAATCCCCTTTGTTTTCTTCTTTATTGTCTTTCTTATACTTTTTTGCTGGTTGTGACATCAGACTATTTGGTTTTTCAGCAAAATGTAGAAAACTCGCTGAAAACACATAAGAGTAAACTTTCTTAATTATCTGATGTCAAGTTCCTAATTTGATATTCTAGTTGTTTATAATGATCGCCATATAACCCGAACTTCTAGTTCGTTGAGACAAGCTCAGACTATCTGCATTGTTTCATAAAGTTGACAGGAAACCGAGAGAATTGCTGAACTTTGAATATAAAATAACCTCTCTCTGTATTATATGTACTTAATCATTGTTATAACGATGATAGGGAATAATTTGCTACTTTGCATTATGTAAGAAAATATTATGTAATACTTAGGCAAACATTGTACATGTTCTCCTGTTGTATCTCATTTCTGTCAACCTTAATAAAGCTTGTTTGAGAAAAAAAAAAACATATCTCAGTTCCTTTTCTCTATGCACAGCACTGATTGGTGATATACTGGCTTGCTCTGCATTTACATAGTTTAGTGGCCCAAAAGTACTCACCGTCTGGCATCCTGACTGGCCCCGTCCCTCTTCCCTCTCCCTTATCTCATTTTGAGCGGCTCTTGCCCGCTGAATTTCCCTCCCCCAAAAACCAAAATAGCTAACCCCTCTTGCCCCATTCCTTTTAGAACAGATAACCTAATATATACCCTAAATAGCAATGAGGGGACCATTTTTCTTTCCCATATAACATAAAAATGAGGTTCCATTAAACCCTATAAGAAATTATCATGGATATACTACCTTAAATTATTTCAGACTACCATCTCCACTGACCAGATCCATATTGTAATTTTCTTCATCTTTTTCATGATCAGTAGAATAATAGCTTAAGTGATATACTATACAGAGTGTTTAAACTTGTTCAGAGATGTACAGATTTCATGTCTAGAGTTTTTTACTGCACAGTATTTGTGCTATGCCTATCAACTAAGGGTGTATGTATTATCTCATTGTTATTTTTGCTTACATATGAATATCTTATGTAATGTCTTATACAAACTCAATAAAAAAATAATAATAAATAAATCAACTAGAATGTTGAGAGTGTCAGGAGGGAATGCAAGTGGATTGGGATTTTGGCCTGTGTACACAGGCTTTAGGATATGTATGTATGTATGTATGTATGTATGTATGTATGTATGTACACACACACACACATACATATATATACACACACACACATATATATATATATATATATATATATATATATATATATATATATATATATATATATATATATATATATATATATATATATATAGTTGGTGTGTGCACTCTCACCATCTGTGTGCAACTGCCAGGGTGCTATATGTGTAATAGATAGTTTCAAAGATCAAATAAGCACTCGCTGGACTTCAGTCATCAGTGACAACACGCTTTATTCTGTGACGTTTCGGGACAACACACAGTCCCTTCCTCAGACAAACAACAAATGAAAATGGCAGCCTAATAAAGGCTAGTGAAACCCTCCCCCAAATGTTAAACCAATGAAATAGATGAACGTGTGAGGACAGAAGAAACCAGACTTCTGATAGGTCTGTGATGCTGTAAGAGCCATTCTTATAGGCTAAAAGTAAACGTGTAAGTAGTGAACAAAATAGTGTGACAATGTGAAATAAACACAATACACAAACAAATGAACATGTAAATAAAATAAACTCCACATTCTGGGTCCATAGAGTGTCACTGGGTAGTATGGACAACAAAATTATAAGGTACTAACACGGAACATAACAAAACATGAAGATAGCCGTATTGGCCAATCAGATCTGTGTATACATAATCCAAGAATCGTTGACCAATCAAAGAGAGCAAACCTTATACCAGTATGTAGTCAAACCCCCTTTGTGTGGCTATAACCTATATCGATGTATAATCGGTGTCTAAAAATAAACATCAGCAACCCCCAACGCTAAAAATATAACCAGCATAAATCATAATAATGTGTGATTGCGTAGTTCATCAGATCCTAGCATTCCAGCGCGATCGGGACAAAACTATCCGAAATACCTAATCTAAACACGGCGTCACCAGCCAATGGGAAGCCACAGTCGGTACACACCCCCATCGGGTCCAATCAAATTGTGTGAAGAGACCGCGCCTCGAGACCCACATAGGACAGCTGTCAATGCCCGCCAGCCAATAAGATACACCCTCAGCCAGCCCATAGATACCGCCAATCAGATAGCATTGTGGAGCCACATACCACTAATCCGCCAATCCAGTTACGTTAAAGGCACCTACTGTCGCACTTGAAGGTGCACCACTGTAAATAAACCTATATACCACAACATTATGTTAATATATGCGAACACGAATGTGCGCCGATCAGACCACAATAACACCTAATGGCAGTTTTAAAACATTGTCGCCATATGGAAAGTGTATAACTAACAGCAACGCTTAATAACAATTTGTGCACCAAAATAGCAACACTCAAAAAGTGTGCATATGCCTAAAATCATATACCAATTGCCTCAGAGGTATTCCATACATTGGTCCTCCAGAGGAGGTTCTCATTGAGCTTTTGGACATTTGTCTTTCTGAAAACTATTTCCTATTCGATAGGATCTATTATTTGCAAACTTCAGGAACGGCGATGGGGTCAAATGTGGCCCCATCGTTAGCCAACCTGTTTATGGCCGAATATGAGGTGAAATCCATGAAAGTGTTTGAGAGAAGAGAGATCAAGTATTATTGTCGCTATATCGACGATCTGTTCCTGATTTGGCAGGACAGCATGGATTCACTCAAGTTGTGGATCAACACACTGAACGAGATGAACAGCACCATCAGATTCAGCTCCACTATGAGTTTGGATAAAGTTGATTATCTCGATGTGAGAGTCTACAAATCCGGCATGGGATTGGGCACCACGCTGTACAAAAAAGATACGGATCGGAATTCCATTCTACATGCTAATAGCTGTCATCAGCCTAATTTGATTAGGAACATCCCAAAAGCTCAGTATCAACGAGTGATCCGTTATATAATCGCAAAGTCCTTACGGAGATGCTAACATTAGCCAACACTCACGAATCCGGGGTTACACCAGAACAGTTGCAGATGCAACAGATGACATTTGTGACTACATACACACCTGATAAAAATCTGATCGTGAAAACCCTAAAAGATGAATGGAAACTAGTAGAGGCTGATCACTCACTGCCTTTCAAGAGATGGCAGGTACCACGGATTGGGTATAGAAGGGGTCGCAGCTTACGAGATTTATTAATGATTACGGACCTAGCTGACAGTACACAGAAGACTTGGCTTGGGAAGAAAACGGGATGCTACAGGTGCCTCGGATGTGTAACTTGCAATGCAATGATTACTGGTACCCAATTCCAGCATCCTGAACGGAGGAAGAGATACAAAATTAAGTATGCCCTGACATGTACCACCACGCACATCATATATCTACTGAACTGCCCATGCGGCAAGTTCTACACCGGCAAGACCACAGACGATGCCAGAACGAGGATGGCCAATCACAGATACAGCATTAGAACTGCCATAAAGAATGGAAAATCGGACCAACCGGTGGCACGCCACTTTATGGAGTCTGGACATTCCGTCACTGACATAAGATTTAGGATCATTGACCATGTTCCGAAGTTAAGAAGAGGAGGTGATAGAGCTACTATACTTTTGAAGAAAGAGGCAAGATGGATCTATGAACTTGGAACCACACAGCCACGAGGCCTGAATGTCCACACTGGCTGGCAATGTTACCTTTAATCCAATTTATGAGAGAATCCATCCGTAGTGTATGATGAACATATCCAGCTTGATTATTAAATAATGAGAGACCATGATCCAATTACTTTGAGATGCCATTGGTTTCAGTATTTGGTTCCAGTACTCACATTTTTGAGTATATTTTGGCAATCGGCCATAATTTTGGTAATTTTTAGACAATTTTTGAAATTTTTCTAGTACAATTTTTTAGTACAATTTTTGTCTATTTTTGAATTTTTTCAATTTTTGGGATTCTTTTATGTTTTTTGAATTCCTTTTATTTTTGATTTTTGCTTTTTTGTATTTGTATTTTTCAATGTGGATATATTTATATTTTTTTCATATTTCATATTATATTTTTTCATTTTATATATTTTTTGTATCCTGGATACATCAGCTGTTTTTGATATTACTTGGTTATAGTGTTTCTGTTATTCCACATTTCTTCACTCTATATAGGATGGCTACATTGTCTCCCTTGTTCCCATAGACTATTTGACAATTTATACACTGTTGTTTTTAGATTCTTCACATTCTTGGGCCCATTGTCAGTTTGGGTGTATGGTTCATTAACTGCTATTTGAGTTTCATTTGTCAAGAGGTTGTGTATTGTCTTTTTTTGGTTGTTTATTTTGAGATTCACTAGTCATGTGTAATGTTTAATATAAGTTTCTTTTAGGACAGATCAGATTCGTTTTCACTAATTGTTATATTTGAGAAACATTCTCTCCCTCACAGTAGGGTAGCTATTTATGATATATCCGGCCTTAATATGTACCGGTGATTGGTTGTGGTCGGGTGTCCATAAGCTTGAATAGCTTTTAGCTCTGTCTGATATCCGATGTGTGGCTTCATATAGTCGTTATGTGCTTGTGTACAAGTCTTTAAAAACACTTTTATATATATGAGATATAATGACACATTTCAACTATGTATTTGTTGCATTTTTTGGGGCTGATTATCGCGAATATTGGTATATGATTTTAGGCATATGCACACTTTTTGAGTGTTGCTATTTTGGTGCACAAATTGTTATTAAGCGTTGCTGTTAGTTATACACTTTCCATATGGCGACAATGTTTTAAAACTGCCATTAGGTGTTATTGTGGTCTGATCGGCGCACATTCGTGTTCGCATATATTAACATAATGTTGTGGTATATAGGTTTATTTACAGTGGTGCACCTTCAAGTGCGACAGTAGGTGCCTTTAACGTAACTGGATTGGCGGATTAGTGGTATGTGGCTCCACAATGCTATCTGATTGGCGGTATCTATGGGCTGGCTGAGGGTGTATCTTATTGGCTGGCGGGCATTGACAGCTGTCCTATGTGGGTCTCGAGGCGCGGTCTCTTCACACAATTTGATTGGACCCGATGGGGGTGTGTACCGACTGTGGCTTCCCATTGGCTGGTGACGCCGTGTTTAGATTAGGTATTTCGGATAGTTTTGTCCCGATCGCGCTGGAATGCTAGGATCTGATGAACTACGCAATCACACATTATTATGATTTATGCTGGTTATATTTTTAGCGTTGGGGGTTGCTGATGTTTATTTTTAGACACCGATTATACATCGATATAGGTTATAGCCACACAAAGGGGGTTTGACTACATACTGGTATAAGGTTTGCTCTTTTTGATTGGTCAACGATTCTTGGATTATGTATACACAGATCTGATTGGCCAATACGGCTATCTTCATGTTTTGTTATGTTCCGTGTTAGTACCTTATAATTTTGTTGTCCATACTACCCAGTGACACTCTATGGACCCAGAATGTGGAGTTTATTTTATTTACATGTTCATTTGTTTGTGTATTGTGTTTATTTCACATTGTCACACTATTTTGTTCACTACTTACACGTTTACTTTTAGCCTATAAGAATGGCTCTTACAGCATCACAGACCTATCAGAAGTCTGGTTTCTTCTGTCCTCACACGTTCATCTATTTCATTGGTTTAACATTTGGGGGAGGGTTTCACTAGCCTTTATTAGGCTGCCATTTTCATTTGTTGTTTGTCTGAGGAAGGGACTGTGTGTTGTCCCGAAACGTCACAGAATAAAGCGTGTTGTCACTGATGACTGAAGTCCAGCGAGTGCTTATTTGATCTTTGAAACTATCTATTACACATATAGCACCCTGGCAGTTGCACACAGATGGTGAGAGTGCACACACCAACCAACTATATACATTTACTACAATTTGTGTAAGTGCACCCACATAGGGGTTGTCTTGGAGATCCTTCCCTTTTTTCTTTGTATAAAGATGACCTCCACTGATACAACTATGAGTGATGTACCCATCATCACACAGGAGGATAGAAATGAGGACATCTTCACTTTTACAGATGAGGATGCTGAAAATATTCGATTTGGGTCTATAGAGGAACAACAAACTGAGGAGTCCTACCAGTCCTTATATAACAACCTAATAAAACTAAAACAGAGAGAGATTGATCTGAATTTACACGGTACATACCTGTCTGATTATCACAGACGCCGCATGATCCCGAGAGGTTTTAGAATTAGAAATGTGCCTACTATTGGACGAGCCAATACAGAATTCTGTATCAATTGGAGCAAGATCCTTAACAAATGCTCCTTTGACCTTATGCTCTTAGTCATCAGAGAAGTGGGACGACTCCTCAAAGAGGTGAAGACTGAAATTACCGTATATGAAGGTGAAAAATTGCCTAAGCTGAGATCAGACACAGATACTGATTGGATAAATAAATTGGAAACTCAAGTCAAGACTTATAAACAGGAACTTATATCATTCAAGAATAGGAAATTACAGACAGTGAACCAGGACTATTCTTACAAAACCATCTACAGATGGATGATGACACCAGATGATAGACGGGCGATACGCCCACGACAGGAAAGAAGATTTACTAAGAAAAGTATGACAACTATAGATTCCAGTTCTGGGGATAGTTCAGACCCCGATAACAGCCAGGGTGCTATGGAAGGCACCTCCAGTGGTGTGACCACACGGTCCCGTGTTGGTAGAGGATACCAACAATGGGACAACTCTAGGAATATGGCATCCTTACCTCCCAGTTCGGGCAATCGTTTTTTAGGCCGAGGAAGAGGCCGCACACGAGGAGGGGGGGGCACTGCCCACCGCCCTCCAACACAGAGGCATCCCCAAATATAGTCTTCAATATCAGCAGCCGGATACTGAACAAAACAGAGTCTGACCTTTTGAATAAAGGCTTATCATTCGTACCGGCTACTAGGAAAGATGAATTTGACCTCTTCATAGATATCCAAAAATTTGGGCGAAACCTGAGACTAAAAGAACATTTCGGGACTACCAGTGATGACATTGATAAATTCAAGCCCAGAGGTCGTTTTGATCCACTGTCTAATAATCCTACGATCCACACGCTCGTCAACTATCTGACCGAACAAATATCAAAGCCATCTGGGAAACGGTGGACCGACAATCTGACTAGAGCAGAGAGAGAGGCGCTAAAATCCCTCCGACAAGACCACTCTATCGTGATACGCCCCGCCGATAAGGGCGGTGGGATTGTGGTCATGAATACCTCTGACTACAAGGCTGAGATCATGAGACAATTATCTGACACAAATACATATCATCCTTTACCGTATGACCCCACAATGCGATTAAAAAAGAAGATTGATGTCACCTTGGAACGTTGGTTGAAGGAAGGTCTCATCACACAGAACCACTATGGCTTCCTAAAAAGGGATTTTCCAGTGGTCCCTATACTATATACACTGCCCAAAATACATAAAGACACACAAAACCCGCCGGGCAGGCCCATAGTGTCGGCAAGAGGCTCTTTACTTCAGCCATTGGCAGAATTTGTAGACTCCTTCCTACAACCGTGGGTGAAACAACAAAAATCGTACATACGAGATTCTTCAGATTTTATGGCCCATATACTACAGCTTACTGAGATAAAATCAACAGATATTCTAGCCACACTTGACGTCTCAAGTTTATATACGGTCATCCCACAGTCCTCAGGCATCGCAGCAGTGGCCAATTGCCTCAGAGGTATTCCATACATTGGTCCTCCAGAGGAGGTTCTCATTGAGCTTTTGGACATTTGTCTTTCTGAAAACTATTTCCTATTCGATAGGATCTATTATTTGCAAACTTCAGGAACGGCGATGGGGTCAAATGTGGCCCCATCGTTAGCCAACCTGTTTATGGCCGAATATGAGGTGAAATCCATGAAAGTGTTTGAGAGAAGAGAGATCAAGTATTATTGTCGCTATATCGACGATCTGTTCCTGATTTGGCAGGACAGCATGGATTCACTCAAGTTGTGGATCAACACACTGAACGAGATGAACAGCACCATCAGATTCAGCTCCACTATGAGTTTGGATAAAGTTGATTATCTCGATGTGAGAGTCTACAAATCCGGCATGGGATTGGGCACCACGCTGTACAAAAAAGATACGGATCGGAATTCCATTCTACATGCTAATAGCTGTCATCAGCCTAATTTGATTAGGAACATCCCAAAAGCTCAGTATCAACGAGTGATCCGTTATATAATCGCAAAGTCCTTACGGAGATGCTAACATTAGCCAACACTCACGAATCCGGGGTTACACCAGAACAGTTGCAGATGCAACAGATGACATTTGTGACTACATACACACCTGATAAAAATCTGATCGTGAAAACCCTAAAAGATGAATGGAAACTAGTAGAGGCTGATCACTCACTGCCTTTCAAGAGATGGCAGGTACCACGGATTGGGTATAGAAGGGGTCGCAGCTTACGAGATTTATTAATGATTACGGACCTAGCTGACAGTACACAGAAGACTTGGCTTGGGAAGAAAAAGGGATGCTACAGGTGCCTCGGATGTGTAACTTGCAATGCAATGATTACTGGTACCCAATTCCAGCATCCTGAACGGAGGAAGAGATACAAAAACATAATTTATGTAAGAACTTACCTGATAAATTCATTTCTTTCATATTAGCAAGAGTCCATGAGCTAGTGACGTATGGGATATACATTCCTACCAGGAGGGGCAAAGTTTCCCAAACCTTAAAATGCCTATAAATACACCCCTCACCACACCCACAATTCAGTTTAACGAATAGCCAAGAAGTGGGGTGATAAGAAAAAAGAGCGAAAGCATATAAAATAAGGAATTGGAATAATTGTGCTTTATACAAAATCATAACCACCACAAAAAAAGGGCGGGCCTCATGGACTCTTGCTAATATGAAAGAAATGAATTTATCAGGTAAGTTCTTACATAAATTATGTTTTCTTTCATGTAATTAGCAAGAGTCCATGAGCTAGTGACGTATGGGATAATGACTACCCAAGAAGTGGATCTTTCCACACAAGAGTCACTAGAGAGGGAGGGATAAAATAAAGACAGCCAATTCCTGCTGAAAATAATCCACACCCAAAATAAAGTTTAATGAAAAACATAAGCAGAAGATTCAAACTGAAACCGCTGCCTGAAGTACTTTTCTACCAAAAACTGCTTCAGAAGAAGAAAATACATCAAAATGGTAGAATTTAGTAAAAGTATGCAAAGAGGACCAAGTCGCTGCTTTGCAGATCTGGTCAACCGAAGCTTCATTCCTAAACGCCCAGGAAGTAGAAACTGACCTAGTAGAATGAGCTGTAATTCTCTGAGGCGGAGTTTTACCCGACTCAACATAGGCAAGATGAATTAAAGATTTCAACCAAGATGCCAAAGAAATGGCAGAAGCTTTCTGGCCTTTTCTAGAACCGGAAAAAATAACAAATAGACTAGAAGTCTTACGAAAAGATTTCGTAGCTTCAACATAATATTTCAAAGCTCTAACAACATCCAAAGAATGCAACAATTTCTCCTTAGAATTCTTAGGATTAGGACATAATGAAGGAACCACAATTTCTCTACTAATGTTGTTGGAATTCACAACTTTAGGTAAAAATTCAAAAGAAGTTCGCAACACCGCCTTATCCTGATGAAAAATCAGAAAAGGAGACTCACAAGAAAGAGCAGATAATTCAGAAACTCTTCTGGCAGAAGAGATGGCCAAAAGGAACAAAAAACTTTCCAAGAAAGTAATTTAATATCCAATGAATGCATAGGTTCAAATGGAGGAGCTTGAAGAGCCCCCAGAACCAAATTCAAACTCCAAGGAGGAGAAATTGACTTAATGACAGGCTTTATACGAACCAAAGCTTGTACAAAACAATGAATATCAGGAAGAATAGCAATCTTTCTGTGAAAAAGAACAGAAAGAGCAGAGATTTGACCTTTCAAGGAACTTGCGGACAAACCCTTATCTAAACCATCCTGAAGAATACTGTAATATTCTCGGTATTCTAAAAGAATGCCAAGAAAAATGATGAGAAAGACACCAAGAAATATAAGTCTTCCAGACTCTATAATATATCTCTCTGGATACAGATGTACGAGCCTGTAACATAGTATTAATCACAGAGTCAGAGAAACCTCTTTGACCAAGAATCAAGCGTTCAATCGCCATACCTTTAAATTTAAGGATTTCAGATCCTGATGGAAAAAAAGGACCCTGAGACAAAAGGTCTGGTCTTAACGGAAGAGTCCACGGTTGGCAAGAGGCCATCCGGACAAGATCCGCATGCCAAAACCTGTAAGGCCATGCCGGAGCTACCAGCAGAACAAACGAGCATTCCTTCAGAATCTTGGAGGTTACTCTTGGAAGAAGAACTAGAGGCGGAAAGATATAGGGAGGATGATACTTCCAAGGAAGTGATAATGCATCCACTGCCTCCGCCTGAGGATCCCGGGATCTGGACAGATACCTGGGAAGTTTCTTGTTTAGATGAGAAGCCATCAGATCTATTTCTGGAAGTTCCTACATTTGAACAATCTGAAGAAATACCTCTGGGTGAAGAGACCATTCGCCCGGATGCAACGTTTGACGACTGAGATAATCCGCTTTCCAATTGTCCATACCTGGGATATGAACCGCAGAGATTAGACAGGAGCTGGATTCCGCCCAAACCAAAATTCGAGATACTTCTTTCATAGCCAGAGGACTGTGAGTCCCTCCTTGATGATTGATGTATGCCACAGTTGTGACATTGTCTATCTGAAAACAAATGAACAACTCTCTCTTCAGAAGAGGCCAAGACTGAAGAGCTCTGAAAATTACACGGAGTTCCAAAATATTGATCGGAAATCTCACCTCCTGAGATTCCCAAACCCCTTGTGCCGTCAGATACCCCCACACAGCTCCCCAACCTGTAAGACTTGCATCTGTTGAGATTATAGTCCAGGTCGGAAGAACAAAGAAGCCCCCTGAACTAAACGATGGTGATCTGTCCACCATGTCAGAGAGTGTTGTAAAATCGGTTTAAAGATATTAATTGAGATATCTTTGAGTAATCCCTGCACCATTGGTTCAGCATACAGAGCTGAAGAGGTCGCATGTGAAAACGAGCAAAGGAGATCGCATCTGATGCGGCAGTCCTAAGACCCAACATTTCCATGCATAAGGCTACCAAAGGGAATGATTGTGACTGAAGGTTTTGACAAGCTAATATCAATGTTAAACTTCTCTTGTCTGACAAGGACAGAGTCATAGACACTGAATTTATCTAGAAACCTAAAAAGGTTACCCTTGTCTGAGGAATCAATGAACTGATTGGTAAATTGATCCTCCAACCATGAACTTGAAGAAACAACACAAGTCGATTCGTATGAGATTCTTCGAAAATGAGAAGACTGAGCAAATACCAAGATATCGTCCAAATAAGGAAATACCAAAACCCTATTCTCTGATTACAGAAAGAAGGGCACCGAGAACCTTTGAAAAAAATTCTTGGAACTGAGGCTAAGCCAAACGGTAGAGCCACAAAACTGGTAATGCTTGTCTAAAAAGAGAATCTCAGACACTAAAAGTGATCTGGATGAATCGGAATATGCAGATACACATCCTGTAAATCTATTGTAGACATATAATGCCCTTGCTAAACAAAAGGCAGGATAGTCCTACAGTAACCATCTTGAATGTTGGTATCCTAACATAATGATTCAATAATGATAGATCCGGAACTGGTCTGAAGGAATTGACCTTCTTTGGTACAATGAAGAGATAAAATAAGACCCCAGCCCCTGTTCCAGAACTGGAACTGGCATAAATACTCCAGCCAACTCTAGATCTGAAACACATTTCAGAAATGCTGAGCCTTTGCTGTGTTAACTGGGACACGGGAAAGAAAAGAATCTCTTAGCAGGAGGCCTTAACTTGAAGCCAATTCTGTACCTTTCTGAAACAATGTTTCTG
Source organism: Bombina bombina (assembly GCF_027579735.1). NCBI lineage: Eukaryota > Metazoa > Chordata > Amphibia > Anura > Bombinatoridae > Bombina > Bombina bombina. Next base: position 505,637,819 of record NC_069501.1, on the reverse strand, counting down.
AAACCAGAGATTAAGAACGGAATTGATCCAAATTTCTTTGAAGAAAACGTAATCTGCCCCATACCAGCTGAGCTGGAATAAGGGCCGCACCTTCATAGGTACTTAGGAGCTGGCTATAGGTTTCTATAAGGCTTGGATATATTCCAAACTGGAAATAGTTTCCAAACTGATACCGCTCCTGAGGATGAAGGATCAGGCTTTTGTTCCTTGTGAGGAAAGGAACGAAAATGATTATTTACCCTGGAAAGAAAGGGAAAGCAAAGTTGACTTAGAAGACATGTCAGCATTCCAAGTTTAATCCATAAAGCTATTCTAGCTAAAATAGCTAGAGACATATACCTGACATCAACTCTAATGATATCAAAAGATGGTATCACCAATAAAATTATTAGCATGTTATAGAATAAAAATAATGCTATAAAATTATGATCTGTTACTTGTTGCGCTAAAGCTTCTAACCAAAAAGTTGAAGCTGCAGCAACATCCGCTAAAAATATAGCAGGTCTAAGAAGATTACCTGAACATAAGTAAGCTTTTCTTAGAAAGGAATCAATTTTCCTATCTAAAGGATCCTTAAATGAAGTACTATCTGCCGTAGGAATAGCAGTACATTAGCAGGAGTAGAGACAGCCCCATAACCTTAGGGATTTTTGTCCCAAAAAACTCTAATCTGTCAGATGGCACAGGATATAATTTGCTTAAACGTCTAGAAGGAGTAAATAAATTACCCAAATTATTCCATTCCCTGGAAATTACTTCAGAAATAGCATCAGGGAGATAAAACACTTCTGGAATAACTACAGGAGATTTAAAAACCTTATTTAAACGTTTACATTTAGTATCAAGAGGACCAGAATCCTCTATTTCTAATGCAAATAACACTTCTTTAAGTAAAGAACGAATAAATTCCATCTTGAACAAATACAAAGATTTATCAGCATCAACCTCTGAGACAGAAACCTCAGAACCAGAAGAACCATTATCAGTATCAGAATGATGATGTTCATTTAAAAATTCATCTGAAAAAAAGAGAAGTTTTAAAAGACTTTTATGTATACTAGAAGGAAAAATAACAGACATAGCCTTCTTAATGGATTTAAAAATAAAATCTCTTATGTTATCAGGAACACTCTGAAAATTAGATGTTGACGGAACAGCAACAGGTAATGTAACAGTACTAAAGGAAATTTTATCTGCATTAATAAGTTTGACATGACATGCAATACAAATAACAGCTGGAGAAACAGATACCAAAAGTTTATAGCAGATACACTTAGCTTGGTAGCTCCAGCATTGTGCAGTGATTTTCCTGAAGTATCTTCTGACTCAGTTGCAACGTGGAACATCTTGCAATATGTAAAAGAAAAAAAAACAACATATAAAGCAAAATTGATCAAATTCCTTAAATGACAGTTTCAGGAATGGGAAAAAATGCCAAAGAACAAGCTTCTAGCAACCAGAAGCAATAAAAAATGAGACTTAAATAATGTGGAGACAAAAGTGACGCCCATATTTTTTCGCGCCAAATAAGACGCCCACATTATTTGGCGCCTAAATGCTTTTTTGGCGCCAAAAATGACGCCACATCCGGAACGCCGACATTTTTGGCGCAAAATAACGTCAAAGAATGACGCAACTTCCGGCGACACGTATGACGCCGGAAACGGAAATAGAATTTTTGCGCCAAAAAAGTCCGCGCCAAGAATGACGCAATAAAATGAAGCATTTTCAGCCCCCGCGAGCCTAACAGCCCACAGGGAAAAAGTCAAATTTTAAGGTAAAAAATGTTAAATTAAAATGCATTATCCCAAATATGAAACTGACTGTCTGAAAAATAAGGAAAGTTGAACATTCTGAGTCAAGGAAAATAAATGTTTGAATACATATATTTAGAACTTTATAAACAAAGCGCCCAACCATAGCTAGGAGTGTCACAGAAAATAAGACTTACTTACCCCAGGACACTCATCTACATATAGCAGATAGCCAAACCAGTACTGAAACGAGAATCAGCAGAGGTAATGGTATATATAAGAGTATATCGTCGATCTGAAAAGGGAGGTAAGAGATGAATCTCTACGACCGATAACAGAGAACCTATGAAATAGACCCCTTAGAAGGAGATCACTGCATTCAAATAGGCAATGCTCTCCTCACATCCCTCTGACATTCACTGCACGCTGAGAGGAAAACCGGGCTCCAACTTGCTGCGGAGCGCATATCAACGTAGAATCTAGCACAAACTTACTTCACCACCTCCATCGGAGGCAAAGTTTGTAAAACTGAATTGTGGGTGTGGTGAGGGGTGTATTTATAGGCATTTTAAGGTTTGGGAAACTTTGCCCCTCCTGGTAGGAATGTATATCCCATACGTCACTAGCTCATGGACTCTTGCTAATTACATGAAAGAAATTAAGTATGCCCTGACATGTACCACCACGCACATCATATATCTACTGAACTGCCCATGCAGACACATACATACATACATACTAAACACACAAAGAAAGTTTGGAGGAACCAATCTGGGCTTTAGCGTGCAGACAACAAGGCTAGCCACTGTGGTAAAGTTAGTATAACAAATTAATTGTTTTGCAGTTATCTGATAAAGCCAATTAGGGAAACATGTTGCAGCGTTATATTGAGAAGTCAGCGGGGTGAATTTCAAGGTCTGCTGTATTTTCAGAGCTAAATTAGATAAAAGGAAAGCAAAATAAATAATAAAAACTATATTGCCAAGTTGTTTCATTATGCATAACTAAACATTTCATATAAATCTCAAGGTGTTTACTGCTCCTTTAAGGTTTCCTGAGATCCAAAAACAAGAAACATGCAACAACTGACAGGCCCTTGTGAGCTTTGAATGGCTGGTTTACTCTGCAATTACAACTCACTTGCATTTGAGATTTCCATAGTGTTGTTGCCTAAAGAACCTAAAGTTTTTGCTACAACAATCAGGAGTCTAAACAGTTTATAGACCGGATCAGTCACAGCACTATTGACATTATTAGGTACCCCTATGCCTTAACATTAAGACATGTCAGGTTAATAGGGGAGTTAACTAAAAAATAAAGTACAACATGGATATCTGCCACTGTATTCAACAGTTCCTAATATGTAATATGTATACCGAATGACCAAAATGTACATGAAAAGGCAAACAAATGAAACACACAAGTGAAGTTCCCATAGAGAGAGTGAATGATCAATAAAAGTACATAAATAAAAACTTAAATTATGCTTACCTGATAATTTTATTTTCTTATGATGAAAAGAGTCCACAGCTGCATTCATTACTTTTGGGAATTAAGAACCTGATCACCTGGAGGAGGCAAAGACACCCCAGCCAAAGGCTTAAATACTCCTCCCACTTCCCTCATCCCCCAGTCATTCTGCCGAGGAACAAGGAACAGTAGAAGAAATATCAGGGTGAAAGGTGCCAGAAGAATAAATAACGACGCCCCACATAAAAAAATACGGGTGGGGAAATGGAAAGAGTCCACAGCTGCATTCATTACTTTTGGGAAAACAATATTTAAGCCACAGGGGACACTGAATGCCAAGACGAGAGGGAACAATAGGCGGCCCATTCTGAGGGCACCAAGTCTGAACCACTACCCAACAAAAATCCCACTTCGTCCAAAGCCGAGAAAACCTTGAAAAGGAAAAGCCCCAAGGACACTGACCCGCAGATAGTGCAGAAGCTTAGCTAGAGATCGCAAATTCGGACTCAACTGAGCCAACAGTCCTCCAGGAGACACCGTCGCCCAACAGTCGGTCCCTCACCACTCACCCTTCACTAACGAAGGGAACACCAGCCTAAAATCCCAAAGGGATAGGGCAAGGAAGAACCAAAGGGAAACCGAAAGGTCACCACAAAATTCATAGAAGGAAAACCCCCAATAGCGAGCCCAGCTCACAAAGACCCAAATGGGTCCTGACAAACAAAGGGAGGCTACGCCCAGACCAAGCAGAAACCAGAGGTTTAGGACCGGGCATCGGAACAGAGAAACTTTTCTCTCAACATCGTGCAAAGCACCGGAAGACAACTGAAGACGGAGTCCTCACATCGTCACAACGTAGAATACTGAAGTATTCCGACACAAGAAATGTGTAATAGACCCAGACGATAAACCCTGAGTCAAGAACACGCAGCCATCATCACGATGACACAGAAGAATACTTGCTGATTAGTAAAAAGCGGCCAGCAAGAGAAAAGATTGCCAAAAAAAACTCCCAAACAGAGAGCACACTCTAGGCAATCTAAGCCACCAGACCTACACATATGTCTCCAAAAGGAGGAAGCACATAACCTCAACGAGGCCCACTACACCCCCAAGAATGAGAGGTTACAACCAGAACTAGAAGGTGAATTGGAACCCTGGACCTCTTACTTGCAAGTCCAGGGAGCTAGCAACTATGCCAACCTAGATCTGGAAGATGACAACATATCTCAGAACCTACTCCCAGCCAGGCCAGTCCAAGCGTCGGCAGGTCTGGACAGGGGAAAAGAAGAACCCCAACACCAACTTAAAAAAAAAAAAAAAAAAAAATGGAGCGGAAGAATGGCCACAGCCATCCCAACAGAGCACGGGTGCCAACCCGACTCCTTCGGAAAAGACGACAAGGCCGTAGACCCAAAGGAATCTAGCAAAGGGCCCAACATAGTCTCAACACGGAGCCAGCAGGACTCCAGATGCAACGTAACAACCCAGAGAGAAAACCCATTTTTTGAAAGGTTAACACTCCGTTCCAACCTCCTGAATCCAGGAGAAGCCCTAAGAAAAGGACCACACCTCCATAAGGAGGAGAGTAAGCCCCCACTCTAAGAAAAAGAATGGGTCCAGAAAGGCAGAGCACCTGCCCACAAGACACGAAGCCACAGGCTAAAGGAGAGATCAAACCTCCAACGCAAACGAACATGGAAGGAATCCCCCTAAAGATTTTGCTTGCTAACACACATCCAATGTGCAATAGTTGCCTAAGTGACACTGTAAACCCATTTGCCTGCAGAGCAGGGTTAATAAGAACTGAAACAATCCTTCCTGCCTCATGGACCCACAGGGCCTCTACAATGCTTAGCTGAACTTGTTGACTTTTTAACCGTACCAGCCAAGCAGAAACGGCACCACGTGTCTGAACATCCACAAGACAGAAAAACCCAAACAGGACCAGCCCGCCACCAGGGTCTTAACTGTCAAGTTTCATAAATCCTCCCCCAGAGGGGAAGGAGGAATAACAGACAACCATAGGACTAACGTATCCCATAACAAGCTTCTGCAGAAGTAACAGTATCGATATCAGAAAGTTCCCGAAGGAAACATATAAACAAAAATAAAAAAAAAAAAAGACATCCTAATCAGATAAAAGAAGATATAAGGCAATCTGTAGGTTAAAGCCCAAGAAGAAAACAGTCCTACCCACAGGACCAGCTAAACAGAACACTGATCTTCCAACAAAACTGGGAAGGATCTCAATAACAGACAGACAATCAGGAGATTACTTCATTCCCTCATGTCTAATGAGGTGAGCCATTTGAAGTAGTAGACTGTGGATTCCCGTATCCGTTAAGGATAGGGTCGTCTAATAACTGAAAAACATGTCTGAGTAATACACGCAGGCGCGCTATTCTGTAACGAAAGGCACAACACTCAGGGACAGCTACACCCACAGGGAACTGTACAGGCTCCCCCAAGGCTGGGAGACCCGGAATAATAGGGCACAAGCACAATCGCAAATAAACGTCTGGACTCTGCAGACGAATAATCGCCAACAATATTTGGAAGCGAAAACGTGCTGCAACCTCTGGGGGGGGGGGGGGGGAACAAGCCGCCCTGCAAGGAAGGATAAACATAATCTGGGTTATCCGCATGTGTAGTAGGAGGGAGCGGTAGGGAACTCGCCTCTCGGAGGACAGGGCCCCCAGAGGCGGATGGCTCAGTGGTCCCTTGATTCCCCGAGCCCAGGGAACAAGGCGATCTAATACGGCATACCGAACATAACTGATTGACATGTGTCTACGAGGCCAAACCGGATTATTCACAGGACGAAGCATCCTTCATAACTGGATAAAGAATATGCAAATATGGACTATTAAAAAAAAAAAAACTAAACGGCACCTGACACCCACAATGGCTGGGGCACTGGGTCGCCACATGGTCAGGAATGCGGAAATGGAAGACCAGAAAGTAATCACGCCCAGTCATAAGGTGAACCGTACAGTCGAAAAAAGCATGCTTAACCATCAGGTCGCATCACATCCAAAAGGCCTTTATGTTCCAAGCCATGAGCCCAGTTAACACTACACATAAGCAGATTGAATCACATGACAAACATGATTAAACCCCCCCACTGTTCAATAATCCCCCTCAGGAGATATTAACCCTTGATTCCAAGATACAAAAGGAGTCCCACAGAGACCCTATAGTCTAGTAAATCCCGCAAGGTAGGAACCTCACCGGAAACATTTGTATAACAGTACATTCATGAAGAAGTAAAATTAAACGATCTTACCGGAATCTATGCCGTGGAAACAGGAACACGGCCCTTCAAGTGTGACGAATAGTAGCAGCGTCTCCGCCATGGACTTGAGAGAAGATAGCAGGCAGCGAAGCGAAGTTCGACAACGCCGATTGCTTGTGGAGCTGTTAATATGAGTCGGCATGGTTTCAAAGAAAGACTCTTCCTGCATCTCCGGACTCTAACTTTCATCCAGGCCCTCACTGAGAGGCTGACAGGATTATTTAAAACTCCCTTCCCATGTCGAAGAGTACTACCCTCCATAAGAGACAAAAAACAAAACTTATGACACTTCTCTGCCAACCTCCTGGGACGAAAGGCAAAGAATGACTGGGGGATGAGGGAAGTGGGAGTAGTATTTAAGTATTTGGCTGGGGTGTCTTTGCCTCCTCCTGGTGGCCAGGTTCTGTATTCCCAAAAGTAATGAATGCAGCTGTGGACTCTTTCCATTTAAGAAGAAAAAGGATTGCTTATTGAGAGGCAGCAATATTGAACTACTAGCAAATAGCTGAATTGTAAACCCGTATTTCTTGTACTGTGGAATTTGAGAAATGATTCTAGGTGATGCAAAATCATTCCAGGTATGTCATTGATACTAATGAAGTTTTGTGAAATTGACAGTATCAGTAAATAAAATTAGTTGTAATACACACACACCCCCATGCCCCACCCTTAGATTTACTCCGGGAGCCTTCTGTTATAAGCACAATGCAAGTGCTCAAAAGACAAATGACAGCTTCATTGAAGTCACAGCTGTGCCGTTTTCTTTTTAATGCTGGTTTTCACACCAGGAACAAAAGACAAACCCTGTTGTGATTGAGCATGTGCACGCTCACATTAGGATTATAATAGGCGTATTGTGATTGAACATTGTCCATCACAGTGTGGGAAAACCCTGGACTGCTGACTAGTAATTCTGTGGAAAAAAAAATATTTTTAATAATATTTTTTAATATTCTAACACTGCTCTTTTTTTGAGAAATTTTATTCTTAATCAAGAAAATTTTAATTCATTAACCCCTTCATGCCGAGGGGCAAGTGTTAAGATCGGAACAAAGTACTGATGTAAATTCTGCAAAACTGAAATCACACAATCGTCAATGCTATCACGTGATTTCAAGGTCAGGATCCGATCATGGAGGACTGCCTATGCAACTAGGCACACCCCCGTCTGATTTGCCATTGCCTAAAAGGAGGAGACTGTAGTATGCTATATAAGGTAGGACGTTCCAGGCCACTCTAAACAGCGTTAAAGCATAGAACGTCCTAACGGTATGAAGAGGTTAAACAAGCATAAAAATGCTTACAACTTTATATTACATATTTTACAGCACACTATAATAAGTCTACTTAAAAAATGAATGCCCAATTCTTAGTTAGCTTAACAGAAATATCTGCAGTAACTAAATGCTCATCCAGACAGGATTATTATGCTTTATTTAAAGCGGGAGATGGATATTTTTTAATGCAACAGGATTCGGTATTCAATCTTTAAAGGCAGGGCTGTTTCGATCACCACAGCAGTAAATCTGGCAAATTATTGGCGAATATGGTAAGGTTTTAAATGAATTATTGCCTCTATTATATTCTCAAATTACATTGGATACTCAAGGATTTATGGACGAATTTGTAACATATTATAAATCCTTATACACCAGGCAAGAAATTACAAAGGAGGAGAAGAGGGAATTCTGGAAGGTTAGGACTCCTGTATTATCTGAGGAACAGAGGTCTTCCTTAAATGCTTCCATCCCACCTCAAGAGGTTGTGAAAGCAATTAAACATTCCAAACTAGGAAAATGTGCTGGCCCTTATAGACTCTCAATTGAATACTACAGATATAGACAGATATACAGACAGATATAGCCCCGACTTTAGTTGCATTATTCTCTGCATACTGAAGCACACATATGTGTATTACCCAAAACAGAGCGTGATCATACTCTCACTATGTCCTACAGATCCAGTGGTGGATAGGTTAACAGAGGTTTTGCACCATTTAGTTGTAAAACTCTAATAAGATATCCCTGAGAGGGACTAGCCTCAAGATCACAGATGTACCCGCAACGCTTGTACCATGTAAATATAGGGAGAACAGATAAACACATTCAGGACGTGTTGCGTGGTCGGGTCAAGATTCCTCTATCACTCACAGGCAGAATGCATCATTTCAGAATGGTTGCCCTTTCAAATAGCTTTATCTTATGGTAAAACTGGGAAACTCTGACCAATTTAGTTGTGGATTGGCTGTGTGGATTAAACCTTTTTAGTGTAGTGCCCATTGAACTTCATCAGTTATACCCAATACACCCAGCTTACGTGGCCTGTCACATGTGTGTCCCTCCCTGCATTTGTCAAACATAATATTCTCTTTAGGGACCCTGCGCCACAGAGTGCACAGTGTGAGGTGTACAGTGTGGAGTAAGTAAGCCACCCTGTAAATGAATCTGAGAGAGTCTCACATAAATAGTGTGACACAATAAAACAATTAATTTGTAAGTGGGTACCTAGGGTCACAGAATCTTGTACTAAGTGCTCTTACCAAATTAACCATAGACAGAATTACGCTGCGTGCCCAACAGATTATTTTCTTAGACAGGAGGAGCCTTCTTATAAACACAACACCTTTGTAAATATACAATTATTGCTAGCCAGGAAAAACATATATATTACAATATTGGGCTGCTCGTAGAGCTACACCTTTTAAGAAATTAGTCATTATCATCCACTCACAGATGTTGGTAGAGCAAGCGAATGCTTTGCAATGCAAAGGTTGTTTACTTTTGTCTTTCAGACACTTGTGAGATTCTTTAAATAAAAAGATATAAAAAAATATATATCTTTAAATAAAAAAGATATTAAAATAAAAATGTTTAAAGGGCCCACTAAAGTGTAATTTTAAAAGTTGTAAACGAGTACCTATGCCGTGCACTGCTTTAGGAATCCTTGGCCAAGACTAAAAGAATCTCATAGTACATATTGGGAGAAGGAATCATGTTCTGCCCCATATAGATACGGAGATTTGTATGCGATTTGGCATTTCCGACTTTTTGGTAACCAGCTCTGTGCTAAGTCGTCTTCATTTGTAACATTCACGTCACTTTTATACACTTTGTATGCAGCTTATTCTTTTTCTCATACACCCTCTGTTATGCTCAGTAGCTTTCTCATTATTGTCTTTTTATCCGTCACTATTTTGTCCTTTTTCTGATGCTAGTTGCCAAAACACAGGTAGGGTTTTTTTTCTTTTCTTTTCAACAGGAGTATGGCACTGATCAGTCACACCCAGTTATAAAAAAAAAAAACTGAGCCTGTTTTTCCACATATTCCAAGGAATAAGCAAAAGGCTTAAAGGGACATGAAACCCCAAAATTTTCATGATTCAGATCGAGCATGACATTTTAAAACTACTTTCTAATTTACTTCTATAAACAAATTTTCTTTGTTCTTTTGGTATCTTTTGTTGATAATCAGGAACGTAAGCTCAGGACAGTGCACGTGTCTGGAGCAATTTTCTCAAAAATGATATCAATTTGCAAGATGGCTGCAATATTTCCTGCCATGTAGTGCTCTAGACACCTATTTAGGTATTTCTTCAACAAAGAATTACCATAGGAACAAAGCAAATTTCATAATAGAAGTAAATTGTAAACATTTGTTGTTTTTTTTTATTGTATGCTCTGTCTAAAATCGCAAAATAATTTTTTGGGGTTTCATAACACTTTCATTTTTTTAAGATCAATTAGTAAATTATTATTTTAAAAATACGGAGTATTCAAATAGCACAATTAAAATTAGAAACACAAATTAGATTAATTAATTTCTAAACCATGGTCTTCCTACTACTGAGGGGTCTTTACTTACTGTTGTCCTTCTGCAAGTTGTTTTTGCATGTCGGGAGTGTATTGTTGAGCAGAAGGATGCATCGCCATGAAAGAGGGCTGTCCCATAAATGACATCGTTGATCCTTGCATTGGTCCCATTGTCATTGTACCCTATAAAAAAATGCAAACTAAATAACATGCTGAAACATTAACGGGACAGTCAACACCAGAATTTTTATGGTTTAAAAAGATAGATAATCCCTTTATTACCCATTCCCCAGTTTTGCATAACCAACACAGTTATATTAATATACTTTTTATCTCTGTGATTAACTTGTATCTAAGCATCTTCTGACAGCCCCCTGATCACATGACATTTTATTTATTATCTATTGACTTTCATATTAGCCAATTAGTGCAGTGTCTGCCACAATCCACGGGCGTGCTCACAATGTTGTCATCTATAGGGTTTACCTGAACTAGCTCTCCCCTGCTGTGAAAAGCAAATACAAAAACATGTGATTAGAGGCGGCCTTCAAGGGCTTAGAAATTATCATATGAGCCTTCCTAGGTCTAACTTTCAACTAATAATACTAAAAGAACAAAGCAAAATTGGTGATAAAAGTAAATTGGAAAGTTGTTTAAAATTTCATCCCCTATTTGAAACATGAAAGTTTGTTTTGGACTTGGCTGTCCCTTTAATAGAAGGTTTAATAAAAAGTGCATTAAACCCAATAAGATGCTTATTCTATAGAATCTGGCTTACCGATCAATCTAAAGACCAGTCAAGTATCTATAACTGGCTCTAATTACTTGGCAAATACAAGGGGCATGCCATCTAGGGTTTTAATCCATTTTCACAGGGACAAACACAATGAAAACTACAGTAAAACAAATTTTAAAGGGACAGTCTACACCAGAAGTTTTATTGTTTTAAAAAATAGATAATCCCTTTATTACCCATTCCCCAGTTTTGCACAACCAACACTGTTAAATTAAAGGGATAGGAAAGTCAAAATTAAACTTGCATGCAGATAGAGCATGACATTTTAAGACACTTTTAAATTTACTTCTATTTTCAAATGTACTTTGTTCTCTTAGTATCCCTTGTTAAAAATGAATATGCACATATCATACACTAGTGGGAGCTGCTGCTAATTGGTGCCTGTACACATTTGTCTCTTGTGATTAGCTAACTAGATGTGTTCAGCTAGCTTCCAGTAGTGCAATGCTGTTCCTTCAGCAATGGATAACAAGAGAATGGAGCAAATTTGATAATAGTAGTAAATTAGTAGTATTATCCCTTTAATATACTTTTTACCTCTGTGATTACCTTGTATCTAAGCATCTTTTGACAGCCCCCTGATCACATGACATTTTATTTATTATTATATATTGACATGCATTTTAGCCAATTAGTGCAGTGTCTGCCACAAGCAACGATCACAAAGTTATCTATATTGCTCACATGAACTAGCACTCCCCTGTTGTGAAAAGCAAATATACAAAAGCATGTGACAAGAGGCTGTCTTTAATGGATTAGAAACAGGCAGACATTTAGAGGTTAAATGTTATAAACTATATTAATATAACAATACTGGTTGTTGAAAGATGGGTGGGGTGGTAGTAAAGGCATTATCTATCTTTTTAAACAATAACAATTTTAGTGTTGACTGTCCCTTTAAATGACAATGCAATAGCACTTTGTATGAAATTCAAATGAGTAGTAGATATTTTTCTCACAAATGTCAAAGTTATGTCTATTTCCACTCCCCCATATCATGTGACAGCTATCAGTCAATCACAAATTCTATGAATTCTTGCACATGCTGAGTAGGAGCTGGTGACTAAAGTGTAAATATAAAAAGGATTGTGCACATTTTGTTAATGGAAGTAAATTGGAAAGTTGTTTAAAGTTTGAAGTTAATCTGAATCATTATAGTTTAATTTTCACTTGAGTGTCTCTTTAATTCAATGTTTTCATTGGCAGTATTAGAAATGTTTTGAAACAGAACAAAAAAAAGTATGTACAAGCTTAAAAAAAATCACAGTACCAGATTTCTATGCTAACTGATGCTTAGCAATGTGAGTTCTCTTTTCAGTCCTATACCTTTTGTGCTATACAGTGCATGGGCGTCTGGATTAGCAGACTGAGCCAAAGTAACTTGCACGGCAACATCAGTTTATCAGGCACTCTAACTGGAAGTATGGTATGAGGGCTGAGAATGCACAAGGTGAATATTGCCAGACTAGGAACAGACTTGAGCCAGAGGTGCTGATTGTGAGAAGGTGGCAATTCCACCTCAAAGATATGAAACATCCATCTCTACTAGCAACCAGGAAGTGACATCAGAGCAAACTCAGTGTGACAACCCTACTCTATCATGTCCCTAACATGTCAGTGTATGTGCAGGGCACCGAGAGCAGGTTATAGTAGCATGAGATGTCTATGTGAGTGCGAGAGATATTAATTATACCTTTAAAATCAATAACATTATGTAAGTAGCAGCAGTGGGTTTATGGCAATAATGATGTTAAATTCCTGCACTATTTAGGTTACAGATAATATAGGGCTAGGGGCATTAAACACAATTTAAAGTGAAGGTAAAGTTACCTTGGCGTTGATCCACAATCCAGGACTTTAATTCATTATTTTTATTTTTTTTATTCTAAAGCCAGTAATCTCACTTTTAATTCCATTTTTGCCGCTTTGCTAAATAAACCTGTTTTTTTTTGGGGGGGGGGTTTATCTTTGGGTCACGTTTTTAGTTCAGCCAGTGTAAATTCTGGCAGTTAGGCGGCCGTGACCCTACGTCATCCGCCTACTTGATATGTGCATGCGCTACAAATTGTCGAGTGGTGCATGCGCTGTTTCACGGAGCATCGTGAACGCGCTTTGGAAGGAAAGCGGATGGGACAAACACAAGAAAAGTCGGAACTGGTATGTGGGAGGAGTTAACGATTTAAAAATAAAGTTCATTAGAAAAAAATAAATAAACTTAGCGATTAGGTTAGGGTAAGATTAATAAATGCACTCCTGTATTTCATATTCTTAAACTTAACCTTCACTTTAAATACATAAAAAGGTTTAAATAAGCATAGTAAAACAATATTACAAAGTACAATTAATATTTGCACTGCATGCCGCTTATGTAATTTAGTTGAGCTGTTTTTCCTGTTCCCGCCGTGTAACGGAAGAACATACTGCTTTTTCCATGATAACAGAAACAGTGCTACACAGAGTCTCACATTTCACTTTAGAACTGTGCCTTTCACTGGTCACAGCTAAAGAGATAGAAACACAAACTGCATCAGGCTTATCAAGTGAGGTGCTTTCCTGGAGTACTGCCAAATAGCAAAAATAAAAATGAACATACATATCAGCTTTAAAACGCATTTATTTTTTACCGTCACAAAGTTAGGATAATTGGAATTTTATACAAAATTGGAACTTTGGGTTTTTCTGCCCCCTTTAAAGGACAGTAAAGTCAAAATAAAAAAAAATAAAAAAACTTTCATAGTCCAGAGAATACATTTTTAAACAACTTTCCAATTGACTTTTGTTATCTAATAATTCGTTTCATTCTCTTGATATACTTTGTTGAATAGCATACCTAGGTAAGCCTAGCAGCACCAATGCACTACTGGGAGCTAGCAGCTGATTGGAGACTACATACAAATTCCCTCGTCATTGGCTTAGCTGATGTGTTCAGCTAGCTCCCAGCAGTGCACTGCTGCGCCTTCAACAAAGGGTACCAAGAGAATGAGGCAAATTTAATGAGAAGTTAATTGGAAAGTTATTTTAAAAAAAATTGTATTTAGGGTTCCACATCCCTTTAAGGGTTGGATTTAAAAAACTACTTGCGGACAGGCGCATACATCCTTCTCCCCTGTCCGCCCAGCATCGCCTTTGGCGGGAAGCAATCCACTGTCCGCTATTATAATTGCACACATGTGCAACCCCATACCTGCTTGCGCGCTGTCAATCTCCCCAGTCAGAAAAGTCGGGGGAAGATTGATATTCGCCAAATAACAGGTGGAGAATTGGATTGTAAAGCAGCAGTCTGATTAACGCTGCTTCTTAAATCTCGACTGCAGGCTTGCTTGTGCGAAGCTGCAGTCGTTGGGGCTGAGACCCCTTGATAAATCTTGGCCTAGAAGGGAAACAATTTATTGGCGAGTGCTACAAGTCTCGATAGTATGTTGCAATGATCACTTACAGTAAATATAAACAACAATCAAATCTGTAAGAATATTGTTAACTTTACAAGTTTAGATTATAAAACAGAATAAATCTTCATTTAAAAAAAAGGGAATTTACCTGCATTGCCATTGCTGCCTGAGGAATCTGAGACCCATAACCAATACCCATCATATTTTGCATATTTGGCTGCATCATGGAGACCATAGGAAACCCCTGTGATTGCTGTTGCATGGGAATCATACCTGTACCAATAAAAAACACTGCAGTGTAATGTATGTAAAAGAAATCAGTGAGGTGAAGTTCTCATTTTAATTATTCACTTAACAAGAACAAAATTAAAAGAGTTGTTTTAAAGGGACAGTAAATCCAAAATTAAATGTTCATGATTCAGATAGAGCAAATTTGTTGCGCTCTCTTGGTATCCCACATTTTAGAGCACTGGTTTTTCAAACCTGTCCTGAAGTCTCCCCAACAGGCCAGGTTTTCAGGATTACCTTGAATGAGAGCAGGTAAAATAGCCGTGTTTACTAATCAGCTAATTATTTCACCTGTGCTCCAGTTCAGATATCCTCAAATGTGGCCTGTTAGGGAGGTCTGAGGGCAGGTTTGAAAACCAGTGTTTCAGAGTAAACCTAGGTTGAGTTAGGAGTGTACTTGTCTTTAGTATTCTATAACAGCAGTGTTGGCAAACATGTATAACATTGCAATAAACAATGTTGCAAACACTGCTGCCATAGAATACTAAAGACATACGCACGCTACTGAGCTCATCTAGAATTACTCTTTAACAAAGGATACCAAGAGAACTAAGCAAAAAATGTATAAAAGCAGTAAATTGGACAATTGTTTAAAATGTCATGTTCTATTTAATCATTTTAAGTTTCATTTTGACTACTTTACTGTCCCTTTAACATAGTGCTGTGTAACATTGGAAAACAAAATCATGATTTTTTTAATGCAATATTATAACTATGTTCCCTTTGAAACTTGCACTGCAGACTAAATAGGCCAGAGAAAAGAGCCCTGCCAGTCTGCCATCTTCCTTAACTGTGAACACCTCACACTTAAAGGGACAGGAAACCCCAAATGGTTTTTTTCATGATTTGGATAGAACACACAACTGCAAACAACTTTCCAATCTACTTCTATTATCAGATTTGCCGCATTCTCTTGTAATCCTTTGCTGAAAGAACAGCTTTGCACTACTAGCAACTAGCTGAACACATCTAGTTAGCCAATCACAAGAGACAAATGTGTGCAGACACCAATCAGCAGCAGCTCCGACTAGTGTAGGATATGTGCGTATTCTTTTTCAACAAGAGATACCAACAGAACAAAGCACATTTGAAAATAGAAGTGAATTTAAAAGGGTCTTAAAATTACATGATCTATCTGAATCATGCAAGTTTAATTTTGACTTTCCTATCCCTTTAACCCCTTAAGGACCAGGCATTTCAGACAAAAACTTCCCTAAAAGACCAGAGTATTTTTTAGCATTTTTGCCATCACTAAATTTAAACAGAAATAGAGCCTTTTTTTATATTTACCTATCAAAACTATATATTTTTTTTTAGCAGACAACCCAAAGTATTGATCTAGGCCCATTTTGGTATATTTAATGCCACCATTTCACCGGCAAATGCGATAAAAAAAAAAAAAACATTAACTTTTTCACAATTTTAGGTTTCTCATTGAAATTATTTACAAACAGCTTGTGCAATTATGGCACAAATTGTTGTAAATTCTTCTCTGGGATCCCCTTTGTTCAGAAATAGCAGACATATATAACTTTGGCGTTGCTTTTTAGTAATTAGAAGGCCGCTAAATGCTGATGCACACCACACTTGTATTATGCCCAGCAGTAAAGGGGTTAATTTTAGCTTTAGTGTAGAGATCAGCCTCCCACCTGACACATCCCACCCCCTGATCCCTCCCTGACCCCCCTCAAACAGCTCTATTCCCTACCCCACCTTAAGTACTGGCAGAAAATCTTATATATATATATATATATATATATATATTTTTTTTTATTTTTTTTTTTAAATATATTTGCTGCAGTGTAGGTTCCCCCCCTAACCCCCAACCTCCCTGATCCCCCCCAAAAAGGCTCTCTAACCCTCCCCCTATACCTATTTGCCACCATCTTAGGTACTGGCAATGGTCTGCCAGTACCCAGTGTGCTACAAAATTGGCAATTCAAAAAAAAAAAAAAAAAAAGTCCAATTTTTTCTGTAGTGTAGCTGCCCCCCCTCAATACACTACCCCCTCCCACATGGGATCCCCCTCATGCCCCTACTCCCTCCCTTACCCTAAATGACGCATTTTTTATTTTTATTTTGGGCTTCCCTGTAGCATGGCCGAGTGGTCCCACCCAGCAATGGGCCGCCCACTCGCCTCCCTCCTTACCCTATCACCCACCAACGATCGGCACCACCGCTGTCCAATGCATCGGTAACTCTGCAAATCTATTTCTGCAGTGCCCCACTCGTGGAGCATGCAGAAATAGCACAATCTCGCTATTTTGAGCGAGATCGCGGAAGAGAGAAGCCCAGGATTGCAGCGACATACAGGGTGCGTCGCTGGTCCTTAAGGGCATAACGACCAGCGTTGTACAGGGTATGGCACTGGTCGTTAAGAGGTTAAAGGGATAGTCTAGTCAAAATTAAACTTTCATAATAGGAGTAAATTAAAAGGTTGCTTAAAATTGCATTCTCTATCCGAATCATGAAAGTTTAATTTTGACTAGACTATCCCTTTAAACAACAAACCATGACGCAAGTAAACTGGTGGCAGTAGCATTATGTGCTGCAACACTTCCTAATCTGCCCAGGAAGTGATCAGTGCTGCAGCAGGGCTGAACTGGAGCATTTGTGTGACTGACATGACATGTTAAGGAAGCCATTACAGACAGTTTTTTTCCCCCAGTTTGTTTTGATTGCAGGCTAATCCGATTTAGAAACTACATAGCTTCGTATCATGATTAATTGCATCCTATCAAACATTTGGGAATGCTTCCATTTACCATTTCCTTGTAAACAGGGCTTGAAATTTCCAGTAGTACAGTGGTCCCGGGTGACTTAAAAATTTGACTGTTTCCCCATCTTTAACATTGAGTGAACCACTAACTTTTTCCCTCTGGGCTAGTAGCTTTTAACCCCTGACTAGCAAACCATAGTGACATTTTTCCACCCCTGCTTGTAAATATTCTGAAGTTTAGAAAGTCTCTTTTACATACATGATTAAAGAAAAAGTACTATACCACAGCAAACCTTAAAGGTAACTGCTGCCCTGAATCTGCAAGGTAGTATAAATTTATATATGTCCAGTGTCCTATGCAAAGGACGGAAATAAATAAAGGAGGGGGGTATGCAGATTTAAAATAAAAAAAATAGAAATAAGCAGCAGCAGAGGATGTCAGTGACCTGTAACCTGTGCAGTGTCATATTTAGCTTTATGGTCAACATTTTAAATCCAAAGAGAGGTCATATATAGAAAGTTACTCTTAAGAGGCACAAACGCCTGGTGCAGTGTTGCAGTAAATTAACATACAGTCTTAATGTGAAATCATTCTGGACACATTAAAACTTTTTTGGAAATTGTTTTTCATTGGTCAAACTCCAGACCACTATTATTTTGAGAATCTAATCAAGGCTTGTTACTGGAATAGAGAAGGCTTGCCACTGGCATATTAATAAGTAAAAGATTATTTGTTTTGCAGTATCTTAAAAGGGACAGTTTACCCTAAGTTTTTCTTCCTTTTAATTTGTTCTCAGTGATCAATTTTACCTGCTGGAGTGTATTTATTCATTTACAAATAGCTTCATTACCTTTTTATCAGCATTTGAAAAAGCTGATTTTACCTATGGTATCCCTACCTATGCATATATATTATATATTTTTTACCTCTGTGATTATCTTGTATCTAAGCCTCTGCAGACTGCCCCTTTATTTCAGTTCTTTGACAGACTTGCAGTTTAGCCAATCAGTGATGGCTCCCAGGTAACTTCACGTGCACGAGCACAGTGTTATCTATATGATAAAACATGAACTAACACCCTCTAGTGGTGAAAAACCTGATAAAATGCATTCTTAAGAGGCAGCCTTCAAGGTCTAAGAAACTAGCATATGAACCTCCTAGGTTAAGCTTTCAACTAAGAATACCAAGAGAATAAAGAAAAATTGGTGATAAACGTAAATTGGAAAATTGTTTAAAATTACATGCCCTATCTGAATCATGAAAGTTTTTTTTGGACTAGACTGTCCCTTTAAGCATTTTATATCACAATCTCAAAGTGGTGCATGTTTCTTTAAATCCATTTGAAAACAGCAGAGCCAGCCATTTCCAAACAGAAAATCAATTAAACAAAAGTAATCTGTAGATTGAAAAAAAATTTAGTAATGTGTTGTCGTTCAATTTTTGGTTTCCTAAAGTTCATTATATTCATAAAAAAAAAATTAGATCAAGCAACTTATTCAAATAGAAAACATTAATAAGAAATTATGGAATCCAAGTTGCAAAACTACCGAGAGACAAAATCTCTTTCTTTTTTTGGCAGATAAAGTTAACAAACCTTGAGGTGGTCCAATACCGGCATTCACAGGA
The DNA here is from genome assembly GCF_027579735.1 of Bombina bombina. Taxonomy (NCBI): domain Eukaryota; kingdom Metazoa; phylum Chordata; class Amphibia; order Anura; family Bombinatoridae; genus Bombina; species Bombina bombina. The sequence goes on along the minus strand of NC_069501.1, from coordinate 505,618,669 downwards.
AACATATAACTGGAAAAAAAAGAAGGGGGAAAAAAAAAAAAAGATAAATATAAATAGGTAAATTAAAGAACATTAAAATGAAGCTATAATACTGTTTAAAGGGCCATAATACCCAAATGTATAAACACTTGAAAGTGATGCAGTATAGCTGTAAAAAGCGGACTAGAAAATATCACATGAACATCTCTATGTAAAAAACAAAGATATTTTACCTCAAAAATTCCTCAGTAGCCACATCCCATTGTAAAGGATTTCTAAGCAGCATATCAGTATGCCTGTCCCGGGACAGCCGAAGGGATGAGCCTTGTGCACTCTCATGTTATTTCCTTATTCAGTGTAAGGAAGTTTACAATTAAATCTCATGAGAGTTAAGTCAAATCTCAGGAGATCACAATAAAAGAGTTCATGACCTCAGCACTGCTGATTGGCTGCTGTTCATTTCTTCATTTTATTTTTATTTTTTTACCTGCAGCTGGGCTGCAGCTAAGTATAACTTTTTACACAGAACTTACTCTGCTGAGCTGAGGAGAGTGTGAGGTAAAATATCTTCCTTTTTTACATAGAGATGCTCAGGTGATATTTTCCAGTCAGCTTTTTACAGTTATACTGCATCAGTTTCAAGTGATTTAGCATATGAGTAGTATAGTAGTCCTTTTAAAGGGTCAGTCCACTCCAGAATTGTTATTGCTAAAAGAGATAGTTTTTTTACCCCTTCCCGGGTTTTGCATAACCAACAAGGATAAATTACTATAATTTTGACCTCTGTGATTACTTGGTATCTAAGCCTCTGCAGACTGCCCTCTTTGAGAGACTTGCATCTTAGCCAATCAGTACTGACTCATAAATAACTCCACGGGAGTGAGCATGGTGTTATCTATATGGCAACCATGAACTAGCGCTGTCTAGCTGTGAAAATCTGTCAAAATGCACTGAGATAAGCAGCGGCCTACAAGGGCTTAGAAATTAGCATATGAGCCTACCTAGGTTTAGCTTTCAACAAAGAATACCAAAAAACATAGCAAAATTTGAGATAAAAGTAACTTGAAAAGTAGTTTAAAATTGCATGCGCTATCTGAATCATGAACGTTTAATTTTGACTAGACTGTCCCTTTAAGCTTTTAAAAAGTCCTTATTTCCATCAACAGTATCAGATTAGTGTATGTTCAGAAACTAATAAATAAATCAACATCCTTCTTGAAACTTTAGAAATTGTACCATTAAATATTCATTTTTGGCTGTGTTCCACTACCATTTTCTAGTCAACTGAGTTCAGGATAGATGGAAACTATAACTTTCTACTAAATGTTTAATTATAACTGACTTGACAACAAAAAATTCTCAAAAAAATTTAAAGTTTTGTAAGTGAGAGAATAGCTAAAATGTGTATTATAATAATTTGTATAGCTCTGCAAAATTCTGTAGTGTATTTAAGGTATTAGAAAATTCTGTATTGTCATAGGTTCCCAACTCTGACAATCTGCAGAGGTTAAATTAATAATAAAAATGTGAATTAGTTTAAAAATATCAGGCATTTTTTAACACTAGTATGTGCCTTTAATTCTGTACAACAAATGAAAAATATGCAAAGATTTAGGACAATTGCCAGAAAATGATAAAATCTGAAGTAATAAATAGAACTGAAGAAATAGGTGGGGCCCAAATAACACATACAGTACTGTGCAAAAGTCTTAGGCCTCCAGCTTTGCCATTTTAATGACAATCCATATTTATTTTTTTTGGTCTCTTTATTAAGATACAAACAGAAATTACAGGAAATTTCAGAACAATATGGCTTATTCAGGCAAAAGTCAGTATTTAATGTCACCCCCCTTGGCACTAAGCACATCTTGAATTCTTTTGTGGAGAGGGTCCTGAAGTTTTCTGAAGTAATCTTCCGGTATATTATAACCAGGCTTCTTTCAGCACTTCCCAGAGTCCTTCTTTAGATTTAGGTTGTCATATATCTCTCTCTTTGTCCAGGTGATCCCAAACCAGGAAAGACCTTCCACCATGTTTCACTAAAGGTCGCAAGCACTTATTCTTCCCTCTCTCTCCAACTCTTCTTCTCACATATTGTCGACCACTGGACCCAAAAATTTCAAACTTGGATTCATCACTCAATAATACTCTTTTCCACTGATCTTCCAATTTTTGAGAGCTTTAGCATATCTTAGCACTTTTGGGTAAGGTCACCTACGCAATAGAATAGTTACCCCATAAAATATGTTTACAGGCAACATTTGGGTAATGTGTCTTGCTCTTTATTGTACTGTTCTGTTTTATACATTCATGAAAATGTTATTAAAAATAGCCCCTATAGAGACTTTTACTTTTATGCAGAAGGGGGGAAAGGGGGTATATAGAGAAAAAAAAAAAAAAAACTCAATGGACTTGTTCTTGACTTCTGTTATTTATTTTATATGATCGTATTTGGCAGCCAAACAGTGGCATCAGATATACCAAAATGGATCTAGCCCTAGATCAATGCCTTGGGTTGTCTACTTTAGAAACATATATAGTTTTGGGGGTTGTGAGAATTTGGGCAGTTCTGCTATACCAAATGAGAGTAAACTCATTGCATCATTTTAGACATAGCTGTAGAAATAGACCTTAAAACGATCAAAAATAATTTAAAAAATAAATACGTTTTGTCCAAGTTGAATCAGAGGATGCCAATGAACAAATTTAAATGTTATGATTATTTTTTTTGGTACTCAAAGTGCTTCTTAAAAAAATTGTCCAAGATTTAACTGCACATTGGGCATACAGCGCATATATCCTATGCACCTGCAAACCTGACAGTGGCACCTATCCCGTCTGCAATTACGCAAACGATCAAGTAGTAGACAGAAAAAAGCAAGCACACAAAATCAACAACCTATATACTGTGCAAAAGTCTTAGGCCACCATTAGATTTGGTGTTTTAGCAATGGTATAAATACCATATATAATTGTTTCTCAGTCTCTTTATTAGAATACAACCAGAAAATAAATAATATTTGTATGCAGTGTTAAAAAAAAAAAAAATCTGAAAAAAACAGCTTCCATAGGTTAAAGTGGCAAGTATTTAGTGTAACCTTCCTTTACACTTGAGCAATAGCAGGAACCTGGCTCTCGTAAGCCTAAATGGAATGGGACCCTAATTAGTCATTGCTAACACCTGTATTTGTCCTATTTCATGTCAAATTGACTGCTGTGAAAAAGGTCTATTGCAACTGGTTTGTGCAAGTCATGCTTGAGCATTACATACACATGTGGTTTGAGTTTAATTAATTTGTAAACTTGCTAATAAGACCAAAATTTTAATCACATAAATTTACAGACATAAAATCATACTTTTGTATCAGCAAGGCCACTCAAAGGGAAATAAGCAAAATGTGGTATTCAAGTTGTTATAAAGAAATTTGAAGAAACAGGAGAGGTTAATGACAAAAAAAAAAAAAAAAAAAAAGGACTGAAAGGCGAAGAAAACTGAAAAACTCATGAGAAGTTTCTCAGAGTTTCTTCTTTGACAGACTGGAAGAAGTCCAGCAAGGACCTGGCTCAGCATCTGGCAGCTTCATCGAGATGCCAAGTTGACCCTTCTACAGTTGAAAAAAGAATAATCAGGAATGGCCTTTGTAGACGGGTAGCAGCCAAGAAACCACTTTATTGGAAGGGAAACAGGGTGAAAAGGCTAAGATACGCTAAAGCTCAAATGATTGGAATAAAGATCAGTGGAAAAGAATATTATGGAGTGACAAAACCAAGTTTGAAATGTTTGGGTCCAATAGTCGACAATATGTGAGAAGAGGAGTTGGAGAGAGATGGAAGAATGAGTGCTTGCGGCCTTTAGTAGAAAATGGTGGCGGGTCTGTCCTGGTTTGGGGCTGCATTTCTGCGAGTGCTGTTGGTGATATTGTTCGAATTGATGGAAACGCGAATGTTGAAAAGTACAGACAGGTTTTAATTCATGATACCATTCCTTCTAGAAAGTGCCCGATTGTGAATGGTTTTATTTTTCAGCATGGTAACGATCCCAAGCACACTGTTAATGCAGTGAAATGATATTTGGAGAGAAAAACAGCTGATAAAACACTGACAGTCATGGACTGGCCTCCACCAGTCCAGACTTGAATATTATAGAGGCAGAATGGAATCACCTGGACAGAGAAAGAAATAAAAGACAATCTAAATTCATAGATATGATTGCTAGTATTAAATTGGTCACCTTTTAGTGGGATTATTTAAAGGGACACTGAACCCAATTTTTTTCTTTCATGATTCAGATAGAGCATGCAATTTTAAGCAACTTTCTAATTTACTCCTATTATCACATTTTCTTCATTCTCTTTGTATCTTTATTTGAAAAGCAAGAGTGTAAGTTTAGATGCCGGCCCATTTTTGGTGAACAACCTGGGTTGTTCTTGCTGACTGGTGGATACATTTACCCACTAATAGGCGGAGCTTTGCCGTTCTGGAAGATGGCTGTGTGAAGAAACAGCTCCTAGGCCCACATCACCCAAGCCCACAAAAAATAGCCGAATCTCACTCTTTTAATACCCCTATGACACATTACCGCTTGCTGCCGCAGCAGAAGAGCCTGAAAGATAACCCTGGGACCGGAACATAGAGCACCACATTAGGCATCAGGACTCGGCAGGCCGACATCCTGATTGAGGACACTAGAGAGCCACGTGGAGCCGCCGCGGCGAGAACCGCAAATAAAAGCACCTTGCGAGCAGGGATCAAAACTGTTGGACACAGGTCAGTGCTAAAGGGCAGTAGCGGGCGGGCACTAGCTGCCGCTTACAATATATACAGCCGCATATTACAAGTACACTCCGGGCGGCACTGACAGTGGATCCTGGAAGCGGGTGATCACGCAGGGGACAAGAAAGCATCTCCCCCTTTTTTAAATCACCCGATCCGGCTGCAGCACACATTCGATCACTGCTACCCTCACCACCAGGAGGGGCCTAACAGTCTCAACAAACAGCACCCTGCATGCCCCATATAGCTAGACATTACCCCCATACTGGTTAATAAAAGGACACTTGGGGCAAGTTTATACTTTCATGAGCCCTAATCTGGGACAATAAAAACTACAAGAAGTGATCCTGATACTGTGGGTAATGACCAGTGATTTACAAGTATAAATCACAAATAAGCTGCTGGCTTCACAACAGTAAATACAAGGTTAAACATATTACAGCAGCATCACTCACCACTGGAGGCTGTGTGTAAAGGGGGCAAAGGGCACTTACAACTTGCAAACCGGGAGGTCTCAACTATCCTATCTATAGTTTGACAACACAGGGCAACTCACATTGGCAATACACTCACTGGCCCACAGACTTTTTCACGATTGCATGTTTATTGGAACTGTTATAACCACCTAATATGCCAGCTCGCAAGCAGAGCAAATTGGATGGAGCTACAAATACTAAAATGTTACAACAATACTTAAAACCTATGGATCAACATGTAACCCCTACTGCACCCACCCCTAGCACTCCTGCACATGCGGAGGAAGCCCTAATGCAGCAGTTAACATCCACCCCTGCAGGCCTCACTAAGGAGGACTTAAAATCTTTATGTACCAAGGATGATGTTAAGGAGATAATGTCAGAGGTTAAATCTTGGTATACCGATCTGAAGCGTGACCTGACAAGAGTGACACATAGAGTGACAACTTTGGAGGAGAGTCAGAACACCACCTACAATGATATTCAACATATATCACGCATGGCGTATGAACAAGAGGAAACCATCCACCACCTATTGGATAAAGTGGAGGATTTAGACAATAGGGGTAGGAGGAATAATCTCCGGATACGTGGTATACCAGAAACCATACAGCCTGCGGCCCTAGAGGGGTGCGTACAAGATTTATTTAGGACACTCAAAGGAGACAGTAATGCCCCAGAGGTGTCTATTGAAAGGGTACATCGTGCCCTGAGAGCTAAACCACCTCCCAAGGCTCCACCCAGAGATGTCATTCTCAAGCTTCTCCTCTTTAAGGACAGAGAAGAAATTCTTAAACATGCCAGACAAAAGCAGGACTTCACCCATGCGGGTAACCGCATCCAAATATTTGCTGACTTAAGCCCGACAACCCTTCAGAAAAGGAGGGAACTTAACTACATCACTACTGCCCTACGTGCCAAGAAAATCCCTTACAGATGGGGCTTCCCGGTAAGCATTATAGCTACAAGAGATGGAACCACTGCAGTTTACAGGACCAGTGAGGACTTATCACGTTTTTGCGAAGCTTTGCGGATCCACATCCAACCTCCAGAGCACACAGATCAAGATGACATGGAAACGCAGGGAATGCGTGATAGGCGTCTACAGTCACCGGGAGAAAGGCCTCGACTAGACCCTACAAAGCGAGCTACACCGCCAAATGTGTGCGGCAGCCAGGTGGACTCTCATAAACAACCAGAAGATGTGTATCCTTTAACTAGCGGGGACTCTTAACTCTAAATGGCTACAGATTATATGATAAAGAACTAATTCTATACTTAAGGGCTTGGGGGTGGGGATATTGCCCTCTCATTGCTACAGTTTTTTCTGTTTCTCAACTGTTGATTGTTATTGCATTTGTTGGTTGTGTTATTTTTCTTTATTGCAGGTGTCACGGTAAGTCAGGTTAAACACTTGATCCTTGAACATTTAACTGTCACTCATATAACATATTGGGCAGCACTCCCTATACGTAGACTTGAGAACCATTCCTGAAACCCAGGTGGGGACCTGAGAATAGAGACTTGCCTTAGTATCCCATACTCTACAGGATAATTGTAGGGGGAATCTCACCCTTATTGAGTACCAGAAATAGAGCAGGGGGAGGTACCAGCACAGTTATGGCGAAACTACATAACACACAGAGCAGGTCCCTCAAACTTCTATCAATAAATGCCAAGGGCCTTAATAGTTCCGAAAAACGTTCGATTGCATTTAGACAATTACACAAAGCTTCAGGAGAATTGCTTTTTGTGCAGGAAACCCACTTTAAGAAAGGTAGGGAACCTAAGCTCATAAATAATGGATACAGAACCTGCTTTTTGGCTTCGGGACCCTCTAAGAAGGGGGGAGTGGGCATTTTTTTTTAAAGAACTCTATCCACTTCCAACCCAAGCATGTTATTAAAGACACTAACGGTTCATACATAATAGTTGTAGGCCTACTGTTCAACACATATGTCACGTTAGTGAATGTATACTTACCTAACCAAGGCCAACATACAACTTTTAAACAAGTGACCCAATTATTATTGGAACACATGAAAGGGGTAGTATTCATGGCGGGTGACTTCAACTTACCCTTAGACCCTAAACGAGACACCTCCACAGGACGGACGAGTATACCACTGAAAGTAATCAAATCTGTGAATGCCCAATTACACACCCTGAGGCTCCATGATATATGGAGATCCGAAAACTCAAATGCCTCCAACTTTACATTTTACTCGCACCCACATCGAGTTTACACTAGGATCGACTATATCATCACAGACCAGATAGGACTCTCTATGGTAGAGAATGCATCCATCCTGCCAATAACTTGGTCTGACCATGCACCAGTGACTTGCTCGATTACTTGGCCGGACATACCGCCACACTCCCCCCTGTGGAGAATGGACGATTCTGACTTATCTAACCCGTTAGTTAAATCTGATATAGACGAGACGTTGGGGCACTATTTTAAGGAAAATCCCTCAACGGATACATCTCTGTCCACAACGTGGGAGGCACACAAATGTGTGGTGCGAGGAGAATTTATTAAACACAAAGCGAGGAAAGTTAAATCTGACAGACAGTTTGTAAATTCAACACTTTCACAGATACGATACTGGGAAACACAACATAAATATGACCCAGCATCTCCGACACTCTTACAGAATCTCACTAAAGCAAGGCACGCCCTCAATGACCACTATATTAGAGAATACCAGCACAAAGCCTCAATACTGAGGCAAAAATACTTTGACATAAATAACAAGTCGGGCTCGTCCCTGGCTAAGGCGCTGAAACGCCAACAGTTAAACACACATGTACATACACTTTCAGACGCGTCAGGGGATGTGTACAGAGACAGCACCAAGATAGCGGAGATATTTCGACAGTACTATGAGAATTTATACAATATACGGAATGACTGTGGACAGCGAGACATAGACAACTATTTAGAGGGGGTGACTTTGCACACATTTCGCGCTGAGGACATTGAAGCACTGGACTCACCGATCACATGTGACGAAATTACAGCAGCCATCAAGTCCATGGCGAGTGGCAAGAGCCCGGGGCCGGATGGGTTGGGCATTGGTTACTATAAAACCTTCATTCACCACCTACGGGCACCCCTGGCAAACCTATTTAATTCATTACTGACAGAGGGGGGCTTTCCTGAGCAAATGTTAGAAGCTACTATTACGGTACTACCCAAGCAAGGCAAATGTCCAAACAAACCAGACAACTTTCGCCCCATCTCCCTCCTGAACTCGGACATCAAGATCTTTGCCAAGATCTTAGCCGTAAGAATTAATCGGTATCTACCACAATTAATACACCCTGATCAAGTGGGTTTTGTCCCTGGGAGGGAGGCGAGGGACAATACCTTAAAAGTATTACAATTGATGGCCTATGCCCAACAACAAAGCATCCCTGCAATTCTAGTATCCACAGATGCAGAAAAAGTCTTTGACAGGGTTCATTGGCATTTCTTAAAAATTGGTCCTGCATAAGATGAAATTTAGTGACACTTTTATAGCCCAGATTTTCACCCTATACAGGCACCCGACGGCCTGGGTTAAGGTTAACGGCCTTTTATCAGATAAATTCATTATTCAGAATGGTACAAGGCAGGGGTGCCCCCTCTCACCAATCCTCTTTGCTATTACTATAGAGGTGTTGGCTCAAAAAATAAGAGACAACCCGCAGATTTCAGGCACACCGATAAAGGCTACAGTGCACAAGTTAGCGTTGTACGCGGACGATGTGCTGCTTACTATGACAAATGTGGGGACTTCGCTGCCCGAGGCCCTTGCCACCTTCAGGGAATATGGGCGGGTTTCTAATTTTCACCTCAACATAACCAAATCTGAAGTACTTAATGTCACGTATAACTCTGACGATCTACCACACATGCTGCAAGACTGCCCACTTAGAACACAACAGACCAAAATGAAATACCTGGGAATCTACATGTCCCCAGACCCGACAATACTCTTTCAGGCTAACTACAAAAAGTTGGAATCCACACTAATCACAGATCTATCTAGCTGGAAAAAAAAAAATCGATATCATGGATAGGCAGAATTCATGTTATTAAAATGAACGTGCTCCCCAGACTGCTATACCTATTGCAGACTACTCCTATACCTTTGCCGATAGGCTTTCAACATAAGATACAAAACCTCATAGAGCAATACATCTGGGGGGGCGTCAAGCCGCGGATAGCAAGGAAAACATTATACCTTCCTAGAGACAGAGGGGGGCTTGGGATCCCCAACATAAATACCTACAAACAGGCCATCACATTGCAGAGACTGATAGATTGGTGCCACAATGACCCTAACAAGGTGTGGGTACAATTAGACTGTGACATACTCGACACAAGGAATGCTGGTCTGCAGGCGTGGGTTTTGGAGAAGTATAGACACAAAGCCACCATCGTGTTCCCCCTGTTCTCAGACTTTTACACCCAATGGGGCAAAATCATACACACAACCTCGAATATCTCATCCATAGATGCGCCATTGACCTCCATATACCAGAATAACGACCTCCCCTGGAACTACAGAGGAAAAGAGACAGAGCTTATGATCCCCTTCAAAGACCTTACGCTACTATCTCTCCTAGAGGGAAACAAGCTAAAGCCATTGACAGACCTGAGGGAGACAACAATAGGTGCACACATAGACTGGTTGGCACACTCCCAGATCACTCACTATCTTGCGACTCACCGCCACAAATATACACTAACGAGACAGGTGACAGCATTTGAAGGCCTGTGTCTACGAGACTCCCCATTAACACACACTATTGCACTAACATACAGACTTCTGGTGTTGGAGGAGTCAAACACACTTCCAACATACACCAAGACATGGGAAAAAGAATTGCAAATGGAGATAGATATCAAAGACTGGCACGCTGCGTTCCAAGTCACTAAAAGAGCTTCAATCTCGGTAAGAGTACAGGAAGCAAGTTATAAGTTTTTGTCAAGGTGGTACCTTACGCCCCACAAGCTACATAAAATCTACAAGACAGCTTCAGGAAAGTGTTGGAGAGACTGCGGAGAGGAGGGAACACTGACACACATTTGGTGGCAATGCCCCAAATTAGACACATATTGGGTAAATGTACTAACCCAGATAGAACGCACAATAGGGAAGGCACTACAGAATAGCCCTTAAACACTATTGTACTTGTCACTACCCAAACTAGAGAGCAAACAAAGCAGGGCGCTACTGTTGATTATGCTGAACAGTGCTAAAATGATGATTCCCAAATATTGGAAATCGCGCACTATCCCAACGGTATAGGAGTGGAGTCAACAAGTTGACACTCTCCTGCAGTTAGAAAGATACCACCACCTTCAACAGGGGACCGCACGTACATGAACTTATGATACAATTGTGGAAAGAAAACAATAGTATCCCCCAGTGATATTACTAAATGGATTGTAATAATAGATGAGGGTGACATGACTGATTAACATAGGAGGCCTTCATACACCTAGCGAGAAAGATGCAGATCATGCTCTACACATAGCTAAATGGGGGACACAAGAAGCTGCCTACTGGCTCGGACATGACGAGCCGTGACACCGTGACACACTGAAAACTAATGTTTATTCCTACTGCTCTGCACATGTCAGATGCATTTGTAAAGCAATCCAGAATAATTGGATGTGATCGACTCCTTATTTGATGTTGTGTTTTTTCTTTTTTCTTTTCTTTTCCTCTTCTGATGATTGAATACTGCTGATCTTAATTGACAGGCCATAGAGCCTTGCTGGACATGTAGAGATATATGATTCCTTGATACTCTAACACTATCTGTTTACTAAGGACTAATTTGAAAATGGAAACTGGAAAATTTGATGTTTTATTTGTATTACACACTATGTATATGTTTCTTATTTTTCCTCTTTTCAATAAAAATATTTAAAAAAAAAAATTTTTACCCACTAATAAACACGTGCTGTCCAGGGTACTAAACCAAAAATTGTCTGGCTCCTTAGCTTAGATGCCTTCTTTTTCAAATAAAGATAGGAAGAGAACGAAGACAAAGTGATAATATGAGTAAATTAGAAAGTTGCTTAAAATTGCATGCTCTATTTGAATCACAAAAGAAAAAAAAAAGTGGGTTCAGTGTCCATTTAAGCTTAACTGGAGCTTTTTGTAAGTAAAGGTGGCCCTCGTTTTACAACGGTTCAATTTACACCGTTCCAGAATAACCACCTTTTTTCCAGTCATGTGACTGCTATTGAAAAGCATTGAGAAGCAGTGCATTTATTAAAATAGCCAGTAGGTGGAGCTGTCCGCTTGTGTTGCAGCAAAGCCAAGCAAGCTGAAATCAGTTTAACCAGACCTGAGCTATCGAGCAGATTTCAAAGGAACAAGATCTTCCTGTCTATAAAATCAGTCCAGATTGGAATGCATAGGAAGAACTGTTTTCAGAAAAATGCAAGTGAAGTCTGTGTTGTGTGATTATTCTATTAGGTTTATAATGCTGTTTAGCATTTAAAGTCTTCATTTCAAAGCTTTAAAAATAATGTATTAAGTGTTACTCATGACAATTTTGAGAGGGGCCTGCAACCTATCTCCCTCACTTCCCATTGACTTACATTATAAACTGGGTTTCAATTTACAACGGTTTCGATATACAACCATTCCTTCTGGAACCTAACCCCGGCGTAAACTGAGGTATGTATGTATTTTAGATTTGTATAGGTTGAACTCGATGGACTTCGGTCTTTTTTCAACCTCATCTACTATGTTACAAAATCTAAAGAAGAACCCTGGTATAATATACTAGTAAATTACTTAAGAGAACTTAAGGAAAATCTCCCCAAAAAGGAGTTCAAGATGTGCTTAGTGCCAAGGGAGGTCACACTAAATACTGACTTTTGCCTAAAGAAGCCATTTTGTTCTGAAAATTGTGTTTTCAATTTATATTTTGTGCACATATTTCATGTATTGTCTGTTTGTATCTTAATAATGAGACCAGAAGATAAATATGGATGGTCATTAAAACGTTGCTAAAACAACAAAGTTGGTCTTTTGCACCATACTGTATATAGAGCCACAACACTATCCTACCTGTGTTCCTGCAGGATTGCATTGTGAGTGTAACTAGCAAGTAATGCTTTCCAAGATGCATGTGTGCTAAGTATTAAAAAGGTCTGCTGTAAAGTTCAATAAATGATCATGGGGGGTGAACATTTGAAGAAGTGGCAAGTGTTGAATAAAATAAACGCTACAAAAATGTACATTAAACCCCAAATTTTTATTTTACAATTCAGATAGAGAATACAATTTTAAACAACTTTCTAATTTACTTCTATTATCTAATTTGCTTAATTCTTTTGATATGCTTTCCTGAAAAGCATATCTAGATAGGCTCAGTAGCTGCTGATTGGTGGCTGCACATACATGCCTCGTGTGATTGGCTGACCCATGTGCATTGCTATTTCTTCAACAAAGGATATCTAAAGAAAGAAGCAAATTAAATAATAGAAGTAAATTGGAATGTTGTTTAAAATTAAATTTCTGTCTGAATCATGAAAGAAAAATGTTGAGTTTAATGTCTCTTTAAAACTTCTTTCCTCGCTTTGTAACACAAATCTCATTTTTGTAATCGTGAAATCTATGTTTTGATATGTCCCTGTTGGCACTTGTTATTGTTAAAGGCTTTATTAAAAACAATAAAGAAGAAAACGTCTTTCCTCAACAAAATAAATAAGCATTTGCATTAAAACCTTTTTAAAAGTTATTTTTAAATTAAGAAGATCTGCATAAGGAAATGTAGTACAAGCAGTGCCAAGGGGCTACAAAGATTTTAAATTAAAAGTCATAAAATTAACTTTGAATCCCCTAGAAGGACTGCAGTACAGGGAATATTTTAAAATATACGTCACATACATGCATGTTTTAAAGGGCCAGTAAATGTTCAAATTAAAGATACATAATTCTGCACCCTTTTCAAACCCATACTTACCTTACGTTCCTCGCCAGCCTCTCCTGCTCTTCTGTTTTCTTAAAAAGCGAGCCACAGGCGCACTGTCTAATCACAGTGCAATTGGTCATCCCGCTGAACTACTTGTAGCTCGCTCCTGCACTGGGAAAACAGCCAATAGCGGGAGCACTCTACATGTAGCACAACGGCACAACCTGGTGCATTGTGATTAAACAACGTGGCTGTGACACGCTGTTGAAGAAACTAGAAGAACAGTAGGGGCTGGCGAATAAGGTAAGTACAAATTTGGTGGGTTAAATCTTTAAAATCCTTTTTCTTTTGCAGGTGTCGCTAGCTTAATGTCACATAATTCTGCACATAGAGCAGAATTATGTAACATTAATTTGAACATTGACTGGCCCTTAACATCTTCTTGCAAATTCAAATTTTCCCCCAATTTCACTTTTGTTCCCTTTTTAAAAAGTTTGCAATATAGGAGGTTAAAAAGGTATAAATCTATTATTAAAGTGAATGTGAATTTTGATTCTAAAGTGCCCGGTTTTTGAAAATTCAATTAAAAACAGGGGCACTTTAATTCATCGAAATTTACATTTCACTTGTGTTTTAAAAAAAAAAAAAACTTACCTCTTATTCTTGACAGCAGTTCCAGCTTCCTCCGGTCCTTGCAAGCTATTTCTGACGTCAGAAATGATGGATCGTCATCCTCCAATCACGCCTTCCCCCCTGGGGTAATCAGTGTCTGATTCAACGCCGTGATTGGAGGAAGCCGGATTCCTCATTTTAGACCCAGGAAGAGGCTTTGCGACGGGTGGAGGAAGCTGGAGCTGCTGTGAAGATTAAAAGGTAAGTTTTTTTTTCTCAACAGGAGTGAAAAGTAAATTTTGACGAATTAAAGTGCCCCTGTTTTTAATCGAATTTTTAAAAACCGGGCACTTTAGAATCAAAATTGACATTCACTTTAAAGAAACAGTAAAAGCTCCCCTTTGGATAAACAGACCTGAAATGAATGTTTGTGATATTTTAGATGGAATTTATATCATCAGTTTTAATGAAGATGTGCTATAATTTACTTTTTTTTTTTTTTTTAAATCATCTTTTATTGTCTTTCATATCATACAATGTAAGTTTGCAGTGATATAGCATCGCAGTCATAATTACAGGTTGTTGGTAGTGCATTGATATACAAGTATTGACCTGGTGCTAAAACAGATGATTTTTCTATAACAAATTCACATCTGAATAACTTTGGATTGAATCCTATTCACATTATACTCAATTAAAATAAACTTAACTAAACGTCAGCCGCTTGGAATTAGATCTGTATGTTGGAGTCGCTGCTAAAATAATATGTTTTACTTCACTTCCCCTTTCCTTTTGTGAAAAAACGTGATTCATAATACTTCCTCTCTGTAGCTCAACGGGTCCCATCTGATATCCATATATCTGCTCCGCCCAAACTTCCTCAAATCAGTTTGCCATCCCTCCGTGGTTGGGTAATAGATATTTAAGCAGAGACAACAAGGACGGCTCAAGACATGCTTCAGTAAGAGGGTGAAAGAAGGAAAATACAGGGTAGTGACAAAATGTATGTTGTCAGTCGTTAGTCCTGGAATTGTCCTTCGTGGAACCCTATCCCAGGCTCACCAGGCATTCCTACCATAGGAATCTCATGTCAGCAAGGAAATTTAGTTTTTTCCTTTTGGAGTAACCGTATTCCTCTTGTATTAACAAGTCTGCTACTTTGTCCATCCAATGGGTTATAGTCAGGATAATTTGTGTTTTCCAGTGCAGGGCTATCAATGCTTTAGCTCCAGACAGTCCTATATGTAGTAGAGTAAGCCTAAGTTTAAAGGGGAGTTTTGGTAGGCCGTTCAGTAATGCTATTCTAGGCGTTAGGGAAAAGTCTCTGGACAGAAGAGATTGAAAACATTGTTCCACTGCCCTCCAGAAAGGTAGGACCTTGGGGCAGTTCAACCACATATAGAGGTAGTTTCCCCTACCGTCACACCCTCGCCAACACTTTCCTGATGTCTCGGGATAGATCGATTGCAACCTAACATAGGTAAGGTACCATCGCATTAGGACCTTAAAGTTAAGTTCTAATGATTGGGGGAGGGTGTTGATGCTCTCTTTGTCTGTAAGAATATTTTCTGCCAATTGAGTGTGTAGGAGGGGGGCTGATCTGTATGTTCCATTTGTATCATTTTCCTTGCTATTGACAGTGAGTGTCTTGTTTCTCCCCGATTGGTGCAATAGCTCTCAAATGGAGTGAGCTCGCTCATGTAATCTTGTCTGAAAGGGGAAGTGTGAATAAAGTGAGCTAATTGAGAATATTTCAGCCAACTGGAATATCTACCTCCCGCCACAGTCGCCAGATCCTCTTTTTTCCTCAGTTTCCCTTGTGTGAAAAACGCCCTTAATGGAGTAGTGTAGTTTCTTTCCGTCAGTCTCCTTTGGCCCCTATCTAAAACTCCTATCAGTTCTGCATTCCTGGGTATTGGTAACATGGGGGAGCGCTCGATATATATGTGTCCTTCGTTGTACGATCGAGTTCCAGGACTCAAACACACAGCGGTGTATCTCTAATTATGCGCATTGGGGCGGTCTGAGATCCCTAGAGATCCAACAGAGAGCCCCTACGTCTGGGGCCTTAAGTATGTGGGAGTCTATTGCCACCCAAGCCTTTGAGTCTTTGGATCTATGCCAGTCCATCAACCTTTGCAAGGTTATTGCGTCTAGGTAATCTGCAATGCACGGTACACCCAGTCCCCCATTTCCGTATGTTCTGTACAAACTGTCCCTACGTACCCTGGGCTTGATTTTCCCCCAAATTAATAAATTAATATGTTTTTGTAGCTGCACTGTGAACCATTTGGGTATAGGGAGAGTCTGGAACAGGTACAAGATCCTGGGCAAGGTAGTCCTTTTAACACATTGGGTTCTTCCCCACCACGTGATCGGTTTTGTTGCCCATGTATTTAAATCTATCTGTATTCTACGGGAGAGTGTCAGGTAATTTTCATCGAAGAGTTGTGAGGTGTTAGGTGAAAGTTGGATACCGAAGTACTTAAGAGATTTCTCTTGAAGGTTTAAAGGGCAAATATCTTTTATGGATTGGAAGGAGGTTACCGGGAGGGATATGTTTAGTATTTCTGACTTTTGTTTGTTAATCAGGAAATTTGAAAATCTGCCAAAGGCGTCTATTTGCTCAAGTACTTTTGGGATGGAGGAAAGGGGGTTTGTAATTGTGAACAGGATGCTGTCTGCGTACATGGCTATCTTGAAATTGTGCGGACCAATGGGGATTCCCTCTATGTCTGGGTCTTGTCTGACATGTGCTGCTAAGACTTCCATGGTAAGAATAAACAGTATGGGCGAAAGGGGGCAGCCCTGCCTTGTACCATTGCGAATACAAAACGGGTTTGACAACATTCCATTTGCTTTAACTTTTGCTGTGGGGTGTGTATATAAACTAAATATACGGGTTATCATTCTGGGGCCAAATCCCTGTGACATTAATGTTTCCTTCAGGAATTTCCAGTTAATGCGGTCGAATGCCTTTTCGGCATCCGCCGCTATCAGGACGGATGGGATCTTGTTATGTTTGGAATATAAAGACAAAGTAATTGCCCTGATTATGTTATTCCTCGTCTCTCTCCCAGGGACAAAGCCAACTTCATCTGTATGTATTACAGTATGCAGGAGTCTGTTGAGCCGGGTGGCTAATATCTTGCCCAGGATCTTGACATCTGTGTTTAGGAGGGATATGGGTCTATAGCTACCAGGGTCGGTGGGGTCTTTATTGGGTTTTCGGGATTACTGAGATGTGCGCCATCAGCATTTCCTGTGGGAGTGTGGGGTTATTGTCCAGCGCATTGAATAGGTGGAGTAGGTGTGGGGCTAGGATGTTCCTAAAGGATTTGTAATAGGCGTTGGTAAAGACATCTGGGCCGGGACTTTTCCCTGTAGGTAGATCCCTTATCGCCTTGAGCACCTCAGTAAGAGATATAGGTGCCTCTAAAGTTTCTCTCTGTGTCAGGTCTAATTTAGGTAGGTCTGCTCTTCCTATGTAGTCTCTCATTTGTTCTACGTGTTCAAGTGAGATGTTGCTGTCTTGGTTGTATAATTTAGAGTAGAATGTACTAAAATTATTTGCTATCTGTTTGCTGTCATATAAACATTGCTGATCTGATGTAACTAGTTTGTTAATCTAGGATATGAGTTTTTAGGCTTTTTAAAAGCTTCGCTAGAAGTGATCCGGCTCGGTTGCCTTCATAAGCGTATAGTTTCCTGATATTGAGGGCTTTTCTTTGTATAATTAACTTTTTTAATGTAGTTATGAAATTCAAATACCAAGCACTCCAGCCACCCATTTGCCATATGGCACTTTTGTTGAAGCTAGAGTGCTGATTGGAGAACAGTTCAAACCGTTAGCGCACAAAAAATATGACTTTTTAAATGGGTGGCCGAGTGAGGGGTATTTGAATTTCATATTTATATTAAAAAGTAAGTTATAGAGCAACTTCATTACAACTGCTGAAGTAAGCTTCATCTAAAATATCACTAAGATTCTGGATCTGTTTATCCAAACAACGCATCTACAGTATATTGTAACAATATTTTATGCCAGACAAATTTTAATATAAATTGGATTATTAATAACAACAATTTGCAACAAACCTTAATAAAATGTAATTTTTATGAATTGGCTCACAATAGAACTACAATAATCATATATTGCATAAAAACATCCTACCCCAATATATATATATATATATATATATATATATATATATATATATATATATATATATATTACAATAAATTACAATTTTCCAGATTATAATGAATTCTGGAGTAACATGAATTAGTTACAGACATCGGTAAATCATGAGGAAACTCCAGAAAATCTGTAATGAAATGGACTTTCGAGCAAGGTATACAGTACCTTTAGCATTGACAATTGTCCTTACATTTAACCATTGCCTGCCAAAAAGTGTTTTTTAGCGATAGGGTATAGATCCACTTTTGCCTTTAAACCTCTATGACTAACACTGATCTTTACTGCAATTCTTCACAGGCTCACTTCAAGTAAACAATACATGTTGTCTATTCTAAGTGCTTGTTATAGTTCTACAACTCTAACGCTGTAACCGGCAAATGCTGCTGCACAATAACTATAAGTAATCTCATTGTACCATATTACAGAGCCATTCCACCAAAGGGTACATAGCACTCACCTGCCGCCACTCCCTGCACCACCTCCACCTGCACCGGATCCCGGTCGCAACGCCATCTTCCAATACTAACTATCAGTAAATGAGATGCTGTCAAAAAAAGCAAGGCAGCTGCTTCCGGTGGTGACAACAAAGCACTTCCGGGCTTCAGTCTTTCGTCTCTTCCTCTCGGAGCTGCTGTGCGGTTGTCATAGTGACAGTCTGGCAGAGATACTGTGTTCTAACTGCTCTACATCAGGGTTGCAAGTCATCTATTATTAGCAGTAGCCTCTGATCAGGCAGATTGTGATCAACTATCTAATAGCAAAATACTAAAGTAATTACATAGATTAAAGCATAGGCTGCTGTGTATCTATAATGAAGAAGATATATCTATTGCTATTTTATATACCATATGACCAAACGTATGTGGACATTTGATAATCAAACAAATGCGATTGACACCCCATACAAAACAATGGGCATTAATATGGAGTTGATCTAGTAGGGCAAAAAATTAATGTACAGTACTGACTTCTGAGAAAGGTGGCATCCTATGACAGTGCCACTTTAAAATCACTGAACTCTTTCATATGGGAGAGAGAGATATGTCTCATATACAGTGTTTTAGCACAAAAAAAAACAAAATGTATGCCATTACTCGTGGGATTCAACACCTGGCCACTAGGAGGAGGCAACGATTCCCAAAACTCCAAGAGTACTTAAAAGGACATTAAACCCACATTTTTTCATTCATGATTCACAAAGAGAATACAATGTTAAACAACTTTCTAATTTACTTCTATTATCTAATTTGCTTTTATCTCTTGATATTCTTTCCTGAAAAGCATATCTAGATAGGCTCAAGTGCTACTGATTGGCGGCTGCACATAGATGCCTTGTGTGATTGGCTGACCCATGTGCATTGCTTTTTCTTTAAAGGGACAGTAAACCTAAAAAATAATGTTATATAATTCTGCACATAGTGCAGAATTATATAACATTATTTTAGTGCTATCGTTAAAATACCTTTTTTTCCCTTTGAATTTTTAAAAAATATGCCTGTTTTACAGACCCGCTCTCTGCTCTCTGCTGAGCGGGTCTGTTTTTTTTACACAGCGCATCAGGCCAGCTGTATAGTCACAGCCCGGCCCGACCGCGCCATAACATTAAGTGCAGCTCGCTCCTGCTCTGTCTGACAGCAGGTGCGAGCTGCCGAGCTGCACTTAATGTTATGGCGCGGTCAGGCTGGGCTGTGACTATACAGCTGGCCCGATGCGCTGTGTAAAAAAAACAGACCCGCTCAGCAGAGAGCGGGTCTGTAAAACAGGCATATTTTTTAAAAATTCAAAGGGAAAAAAAGTTATTTTAACGATAGCACTAAAATAATGTTATATAATTCTGCACTATGTGCAGAATTATATAACATTATTTTTTAGGTTTAATGACACTTTAACATAGGATATCTAAAGAATTAAGCAAATTAGATAATAGAAGTAAATTCAAATGTTGTTTAAATTTGTATTCTCTGTCTGAATCATGAAATACAATTTTGGGTTTAAAGGACCACTGTAAGTAAAACTGATTGCGCTCTTTTTCGTTTTTTAAACATTTCCAAATTTATTTGTCATAGCATGTCTTTTTCAGTTCCCTACCTGATTGCTGCAATCCGAATAGTAAAATTTTATTGTTTCCGAACCCACTCCGTGGGTAGCTGAGGCTCCTAGCCAATCCGCTGTGCAAACCGCAGTTTGAAGATGGCGGCCGAAATTTCGATTGCGCATGCGCGACATTGCGCAACGTCATCCACAACAATAACATTGATTGCTATTGACAATGCGCATGCGTTATACCCTATGATGTCCAGGAATTGCGGCGTCAGTAACACACACTGCGCAAGTGCTATTTGGTCCCGGTTTGGTGCGCATGCGATTGTCTACTTATTATTATTATAATTACATGCGAAAGCGGAGAATACTATTGGTTCAGAGTTATATACTTGTAGGGGCTAAAAAAGTGGGCTGGATTAGATGATGTTATAGACGAAAATTAAAAAACGGAATTAAAAGTTTCTGATGCTTCGTTTTGAAATAATTTAAGGTTGGTAATTTTTATTACATCCAAATGATCGTAAATATGTGTTTTAATATACCAAAAAAAGATAAAAGTTTGTAATCCTTTAATGTCCCTTTAAAGTGAATGTCAATTTAGATGAATCGGTGCCTGGTTTTTAATAATCCTATTAAAAACAAGGGCACTTTAATTCATCAAAATTTACATTTCACTCGTTTTCTTCAAATACTTACCTTTTAATCCTGACAACCGCTGCAGCGCTTCCTCCGCCCGTCGCAAGCCCTCTTCTCAGGTCCAAAATGACGAATCCAGCTTCCTCCAATGGGGGGAGCCGTGATTGGAGGAAGTCGGATTCGTCATTTCTGACGTATGAAGTGGCTTCCGACGGCCAGGGGAATCGCTGGAGCGGCTGTGAAGATTGAAAGGTAGTTGAAGAAAACAAGTGAAATTTAAATTTTGATGAATTAAAGTGCCCTTGTTTTTAATAGGATTATTAAAAACCCGGCACCGATTCATCTAAATTGACATTCACTTTAAACCCAAATTTTTTCTTTAATGATTCAGATAGAGCAGGGGTGGGCAGACTTTTGCAAGGCAAGGGTTACCTCTAATTTTATTCCAAATAACGTGGTCACCTAACTAAAAAAAAAAAAAAAAAACACCAGTCTTGATAATAATAATTAAAATAATGTAATTTGTTCAAAAAACATAAATAGTCCAGCACACACTGTATAACTGGGTGCAACATTTTTATTTTTGTCACAAATAGGACTTGCTGGCTAAAAATTGTATTTTTGACCCAAATAATACAGCTTTAAAAATCATCCGCACTCTTTAATAACCAATACAGCAGCGCTTTGTTTTTACTTACTGCAAGAGCTCTCTCTTTACCTCACGCTGGGACCGTCAACCAACCTTATCTGTGTTCCGCACCTGTGTATGATAAGTAGTCTCACAATCAAGACGGCTCGAGACTCATTCTACAAAGTAGCTTTATTGGCTGGATGCCATGTCAGGTGTGTTAGGAGACAGGTCCTGTAACCAAAGCTGGGTCAGCGAGTTCAGCTACAGCTGGGTCACGCATGCTGAAGTACAGTGCCCATACTGCCGTCCTACACTCAGAGTCATAGCCGAATTCAAAAGTCTGCATAAGAGAAAGATTTCGCACACATCTCAAAATATTACAGGCGGTCACCTCAAAATTCACTCGCGGTACACTGGTAGACCGTAATCTACCTCTTGCCCACCCCTGAGATACAGCATGCAATTTTAAGCAACTTTCTAATTTACTCCTATTAGCAATTTTTCTTTGTTCGCTTGCTATCTTTATTTAAAAAGCAGGAATGTAAAGCTTAAGAGCCGGACCATTTTTGGTTGAGAACCTGGGTTATGCTTGCTTATTGGTTTGCTAAATGTAACCACCAATAAGCAGGCTATACAGGGTGCTGAACATAAAATAGGCAGACTCCTAAGCTTTAAATTCCTGCTTTTTAAATAAAGATATAAAGAGAACGATAGTAGGAGTAAATTAGAAAGTTGCTTTAAATTTCATGCTCTATCTGAATCATGAAGTAAAAAATGTGGGTTTAGTATCCCTTTAATCCCTCCCTCTATCTCTGGTATGCTAGTCTGACATATAGTCAAGCAAGGGTAAGTAGGTAAGAAAGGGCAAAGCAGTGAACAAAAAGGTGAAAACTAGAATTGCCTCTAGTAAAATGTTATATAAATTTAGCGAAAATGGGCGGGTCTTGTGGACTCTCACCACCATGAAGAAATTAATTTATCAGGTAAGTATGCATTTTGTTTTCTTTCATAAGGTTGTGAAAGTCCATGAGCCATTATTCCTGGGAACTAATACCCATACTATGGATTCCACAAGTAATTTAGGCGGGAGAACATTTTTGAAAAGGCAGGCACCTCATTTTCAGACACTGCTGTCTGGAGGACTTTCCTACCAAAATCTCCTGCCGAAGGAAAAACATCAAAGTGGTCAAAATTAGTAAATGTACGTAAGGATGACCATGTTGCTACCTTTGCAAATTTTTGAAAGCCCAAGAAGTGGAAACTGATCTAGTGGAATGGACTGTAATGCATTTTGGGGGAGACATTACTGTCTCCAAATAAGCTTTATATCAATAGTTTTAGGTTAGAAGCTAAAATAACAGCTGTGTCCTTCTGACCTTTTCTTGGACCCAAGAAATTAATAAACAAATTAGAGAAATGACTAACATACTTAGAGCAAGAAAGTAGACCTTTTTTAGAATTTGTGGAATAGGACAAACAGAAAGAACTATTATTTCCCGATTACAGTTATCAAAAAAGACCACCTTTAGTAAAAAGTCAAACTTAGTCCTTAAAACCACCTTATACTGGAGAAAAAAAAAACAGATAAAAAAAGGGACAGAAGAAAAAACAGACAATTAAGAACCTCTTGAAAACAGTAAAGTACAAGACAGTTATAAATGTAAAATGTCCTATGCATAGGCTCAAATGAGAGATTTGAAAACCTCTGAAATTAACCAAATTAAGGTTACAAAGAGGATACAATTGGTTTAATCACTGTTCTAATCCTGACTAAGGCTTGAACAAAGCACTGGATATCAGGAAGATGGGGGTTTTGTGTGTGTATGTGTGTAACAGAGAAAATGCAGAAAACTAACCCTTTAAAGGGCTAGCAGATTAACTTGTATCGAAATCCTCTTGAAAAAATTGAAGAATTCTAGGAATACTAAAGGAATACCAGCTAAAAAATGCGTTGCTCACACCATAAAATAAAACTTTCCAAATCTTATGATAGATTTTTCCATCCAACAGGCTATGAGCCTGAAATAAGATCCTAATGAAGAAAGGAGCCTTGAGACAGAAGGATGTGCCTAAGTGGAAGACTACAGAGGATAACTGGACATCTGAACCAGATTTGCGAACCAAGTCCTGCAAAGCCTAGCTGGAGCAATCACAATTATTCATGAGAGCTCCTGTATGATCCAAACTACCACTCTTGGTAGTCAAACTGATAGACCACATTGATCTACAATCTGATTGAAGACATCCCGATATAGAGATCATTGCCCTGGATGAAGGGATTGGCAAGTGAGATAGATTACTTCCTAGTTGTTCACACCTGTGAGATGAATTACAGAGATTGCACATAGATTGCTCACTGCCCAAATCAAAAGTGAACTGCGAGTTCTCCCTTGATGATTGATATAGACCACCGCTGTGACATTTGTCTTATTGGAAATGCAGAAAAGTCTCTACTTTTAGGAGTGGAATGCTCCGAAGGGCCCTGAAGATTGCAGGAAGTTCTAGGATATTTATTGGCAACATCGCTTCCAGAGTAGATCAAACTCCTTGAGCTCTCTTGCACCCCATACTGCACCTCAGCCAGAGAGACTTGCATCAGTTGTAACTATTGTCCTAGTCGGGCAAGCAAAGGACACCCCAGGGAAAAGGAATAGCATCTGATTCTTCTTACATCACACCTAACACCTCCATGCACAGAACTACTAAATGATTGAAAATAGATTAAAGAGTTACACAAGCTGTTAAGCTTCAATCTCCTTTAATCCATTAAAGGGGCACGGAACCCACATTTTTTTCTTTTGTGATTCAGATAGAGCATGCAATTTTAAGCAACTTTCTAATTTACTCCTACTATCAAATTTTCTTCATTCTTTTGGTATCTTTATTTGAAAAGCAAGAATGTAAGTTTAGATGCCGGAGCATTTTTGGTGAACAACCTGGGTTGTTCTTGCTGATTAGTAGATACATTTACCCACCAATAAACAAGTGCTGTCCAGCATTCTGAACAAAAAATTGTCTGGCTCCTTAACTTAGATGCCTTCTTTTTCAAATAAAGATAGCAAGAGAACAAAAAAATGATAATAGGAGTAAATTAGAAAGTTGCTTAAAATTGCATGCTCTATCTGAATCACAAAAGAAACAATTTGGGTTCAGTGTCCCTTTAAGGAAAGTCTAAAAGATATTGAGTCAATAATGATTCCTAAGAAAGAGGCCCTGGTCTGAGGAGAAAGTTCCTTGGAATGCTGTTTCTCCAACCATGTCTGTGAAAAAACAACAACATTTTGTTTGTAAGAAATACAGCTAATGGTGTCATCCAAGTATGAATCCACCGGAATACCTTAAGCCATTATCACACACAGGAGAGTTCCCAGACCTTTGATAGAAGAGTGATAAACCAATAAAAGGCTTATTGGATTGGGATATGAAGTTAAGCATCCTTCAAATCTATCAAGGACATATATTGACCCTGCTGAACAATAGGGAGAATAGTCTGCATTGTTTCCATCCTGAATCAGGAATCCTGAGAAACTTGTTTAAAGTTTTCAAATCTAGAATTGGCCTGTAAGTCCCTTCGTGGTTGGGAACAATAAATTAGAATAAAAAATTACTTGTTCCAAAACAGGTACTGGAACTATCACTCCCAAGAGTTTCTGATCTGATACATATTGAAGAAAGGTATTTGGTTTTACATGGTCCTATGGAACACGAGACAAAAGAAACGTTCCTCAGGCAGGTCTTGATTTGAAGCCTATTCTGTAACCCAGGGAAACTATGTTTAGAACCCAGGGATCCCAAACAGAATGAGACTAGGGGGCATATTTATCAAGCTCCGTATGGAGCTTGATACCCTGTGTTTCTGGCGAGCGTTCAGGCTCGCCAGAAACACAAGTTATGAAGCAGCGTTCTGAAGACCGCTGCTCCATAACCTGTCAGCCTGCTCTGAGGTGGCGAACAGACATCGCCGGAAATCAACCCGATCCAATACAATCGGGTTGATTGACACCCCCTGCTAGCGGCCGATTGGCCGCAAATCTGCAGGGGGCGGTATTGCACCAGCAGTTCACAAGAACTGCTGGTGCAATGATAAATGCCGAGAGCGTATGCCTTCTTTTTCAAATAAAGATAGCAAGAGAAGGAAAAAAATTGATAATAGGAGTAAATTAGAAAGTTGCTTAAAATGGCATGCTCTATCTGAATCACGAAAGAAAAACATTTGGGTTCAGTGTCCCTTTAAGGAAAGTCTAAAAGATATTGAGTCAATAATGATTCCTAAGAAAGAGGCCCTGGTCTGAGGAGAAAGTTCCTTGGAATGTTGTTTCTCCAACCATGTCTGCAAAAAAACGACAACATTTTGTTTGTAAGAAATATAGCTAACGGTATCATCCAAGTATGAATCCACCGGAATACCTTAAGCCATTATCACACACAGGAGAGTTCCCAGACCTTTGATAGAAGAGTGATAAACTAATAAAAGGCTTATTGGATTGGGATATGAAGTTAAAGGGACATAATACTCATATGCTCAATCACTTGAAACTGATGCAGCATAACTGTAAAAAGCTGACAGGAAAATATCACCTGAGCATCTCTATGTAAAAAAGGAAGATATTTTACCTCACAATTTCCTCAGCTCAGCAGAGTAAGTTCTGTGTAAAACGT
Organism: Bombina bombina; assembly: GCF_027579735.1. Taxonomy (NCBI): domain Eukaryota; kingdom Metazoa; phylum Chordata; class Amphibia; order Anura; family Bombinatoridae; genus Bombina; species Bombina bombina. Next base: position 505,592,727 of record NC_069501.1, on the reverse strand, counting down.
TATACTCAGCTGCAGCCCAGCTGCATGTAAAAAAAAAAAATGAAGAAATGAACAGCAGCCAATCAGCATCAACAGTGCTGAGGTCATGAACTCTTTTACTGTGATCTCATGAGATTTCACTTAACTCTCATGAGATTTCATTGTAAACTTCCTTACACTGAATAGGGACATAAGATGAGTGTGCACAAAAGCTCGCTCCTTCCGCTGTCCCGGGACAGACATACTGATTTGTTGCTTAGAAGTCCTTTACAATGGGATGTGGCTACTGAGAAACTTTTGAGGTAAAATATCTTTCTTTTTTACATAGAGATGTTCAGGTGATATTTTCTAGTCAGCTTTTTACAGCTATACTGCATCATTTTCAAGTGTTTAAACATTTGGGTATTATGGCCCTTTAAGCATCCTTCAATTCTATCAAGGACATATATTGACTCTGCTGAACCATAGGGAGAATATTCTGAATTGTTTCCATCCTGAATCAGGAACCCTGTTTAAAGTTCTCAAATCTAGAATTAGCCTGTAAGTCCCTTCGTGGTTGGGAATAATAAAATAGAACCAAAAATGACTTGTTCCAAAACAGGTAATGGAACTATCACTCCCAAGAGTTTCTGATCTGATACATATTGAAGAAAGGTATTTAGTTTTACATGGTCTTATGGAACACAAGACAAAAGAAACGTTCCTCAGGCAGGTCTTGATTTGAAGCCTATTCTGTAACCCAGGGAAACTATGTTTAGAGCCCAGGGATCCCAAACAGAATGAGACTAGGGGGCATAGAGCCTTCAGGCTCGCCAGAAACACAAGTTATGAAGCAGTGGTCTAAAGACTGCTGCTCCATAACCTGTCCGCCTGCTCTGAGGTGGAGAGACATCACCGCAAATCAACCCAATCCAATATAATCAGGTTGATTGACACCTCCTGCTAGCGGCCAATTGGCCGCAAATCTGCAGGGGGCAGTATTGCACCAGCAGTTCACAAGAACCGCTGGTGCAATGATAAATGCTGAGAGCGTATGCTGTTTGCATTTATCGATATGCAGTGGACATGATCCGCAATATTAGATCATGTCTGCTCGCACCTTCTTAAATAGGCCCCTAAACGTCCGAAAAGGGCATGATCTGCCCCCTACCAGAAGAGAATATGGATTGGGGGTTGCACCTTCATGCCAATTTGGAAGAGGAAGAAGGCTTTTTTTTAACTACTTGGTCTTGTTTCAATTGAAATTGGATTTCCAGAAGGGTCTGGAAGAATCCTGTTTTTGAGAGGAGGAAGAGGACTTTTGGTTTCTTGATTGACAAAAGAACCAAAATGATTGCTCTATTATTTCTCTTAGATCTCATTCTCTTGTATTGAGAAAGAAAGGTTCCCTTTCCTCCAATTACTGTAGGAATGATGGCATCTAGACCAGGCCCAAACAAAATCTTCCCATGAAAGGGAGAGATAAGAGTCTAGGGTTGAAAACTAAGTTAGCTGACAATGATTTCAACCACAAGGTTCTTCTGGTCAGAACAGCTAAAACCCTATTTTTAGCATTAATCTAGATTAAAGTCACAATAACTTCACAAAAGAAAACCTTAACAGATTATAAAAGTTTCAACCTATGATAAGTTCTCAGATAGATTGTCACACCACAGACAAGAAGCAGCAGCCACACAAGTGATACCAATCACTGGTCTGAACAATAAACCTGCTTGCTAAAATGCCATTCTGATAAAAATATTGTAATTTCCAGTTCATAGGATGTTTAAAAGAAGTGCTGTTCCTTAAGGGAATAGTAGTGCTTATAGCTAAGCCGCCTCCACTTCAGTAATAGCTTCCCAAAGCTCTATAATAGAAGTGAGTAAAGAAAAGATCTTAAATTTTGAAGCTGTATTAAAAGGAATATTTGGCTTGGACCATTCCTTAATAAATATTCCTGTAATAGCTTTAGGAACCGGAAAAAAAAACTTCTGGAATCTTAACAGAAGGTTAGAAAATCAAGTCCAGTTGCTTGTCAGACTTATCCTTCTGAGGTTTAGAGTCCTGTACGCCTAGAGTACAGAAAACCTCTTTTAGCAGAGAGTGAAGATGGTCAAGCTTTAACATAAAAGAGGAATATTTAGCATATTGATCAATCACTGACTCCTGATCATCAGAAATGAATACACCGAACAGACAGAGGGAGAAACAATTGCTTTAGAAGCAAGAGTAGCATTGGTCTGGATAAAAGCCAAATGATCCAAACAGGAATTCCAGCTTCAAGTTAGCAAAATACAAAGCAGAATGGAGTATGTAAATTATCAGCTGATCTACCTTCTTTAGGGACTCAAGACATGAAAAAAGGGGACAGTTTCAGAATGCATCATAACAACAAAGTAAATACAGAGAGGCAATACATTTTATTTAAAGGTACAGTCTACTTAAAAAAATGTTTTGTTTAAAAAGATAAATAATCCCCTTATTATTACCCATTCCCCAGTTTTGCATAACCAACACTGTTATATTGATACACTTTTTCCCCCCAATGTTTTATTTTTATAAATCAAAGGTAGAAGCAAGTTAAATATACAGGACATTTCAGTAGCTTTCAAATAATATGAGAATAAGAAAAATGAAAACATTCAAAAGTGTTGATTTAGGCCCCAATTTATCAAAGGTCTTGCGGACCTGATCCGACACTGCGGATCAGGTCCGCAAGACCTCGCTAAATGCGGAGAGCAATAGGCTCTCCGCATTTAACATTGCACCAGCAGCTCACAAGAGCTGCTGGTGCAACGCCGCCCCCTGCTGACTCGCGGCCAATCGGCCGCCAGTTGGGAGGAGTCAATCAACCCGATCGTATTCGATTGGGTTGATTTCCGGCGATTCCTGTCCGCCTGCTCAGAGCAGACGGACAGGGTTATGGAGCAGTGGTCTTTAGACCGCTGCTTCATAACTTGTGTTTCTGGCGAGTCTGAAGACTCGCCAGAAACACGGCCCTTCAAGCTCCGTACAGAGCTTGATAAATGGGCCTGTTAGAGTAGTCAAATGTTACAAGACCTTTTTGTAATAGGTAGTTGATTGAAGTTGTTGCTTCACCAATGTTCTTTTTGATAAAGAAATGTATGTTGTCATCAAAAACAAGTTAAACTAAATTCAAACAAATACACTGTTGTTACCTGTCTATTTATTATTTTAAACATTAAACTATTAGTTTGATCTCAGAATGCAACTTATTGATACACTTTTACCTCTGTTATTACCTTGTATCTAAGCCTCTATAGATTGCCCCCTTATCTTAGTTCTTTTGACAGACTTGCATTTTAGTCAATCAGTGCTGACTCATAATGTTATCTATCTGGCACACATGAACTAGCACTGTCTAACTGTGAAAAACTGTCAAAATGCCCTGAGAGAAGAGGCGGCCTTCAACGGTTTAGAAATCATTTTAAACCTACCTAGGTTTAGCTTAAAAAAAAATAATCTCAGGAGAACAAAGCAAATTTGATGATAAAAGTAAATTGGAACGTTGTTTAAAATTGCATACCCTATCTGAATCATGACAGTTTAATTTTGAATTGACTGTCCCTTTAATATGTGATACACATAAATAATTAAGGAGACAAAAACGTATCAGAGACAAAGAAAACAGAAAATAAAAAATGAAAGACTCCTAAACAGCATGCCTCAAACCATAGTGTGAAAATAATTCAGCCTCCTCATAATAATTTTGGCCGGTATGTAAAAGAGTGAAGGATTACCACGCTGAATGGGCTTATAAACTATAGAGAGCTGGGTCCAACTGTTGGCAGGGGTGCCAAGTCTCTACAATGGAGGAAGGACTGCAGCTTGTGCTTCTGGAACAATTCTTCCTCTACACAGCCCTGAAAATCCAGGATTGTGTAAAAGACTATAGACCTCTTACCAATGAAGAAGCAGCAAAGTTGGCTGATGAGTATGTTAAAACTTGCATGTGCGCCAGGCCACCCCCTGGATGGCCACTAATCCAGGCCTGGTCTCAGCCCTATGCCCAAGGCTGCAACATGGCCCCTTTAATCCAGAACCCACGAGAATTGGCCTTAAATAATCAAAACTTAGGGATCATCATTGCCAGATTGTGCTCATAAATGGGAAACCAGCCCAGGGACTCAGGGATTCTGGAGCAACCCCAACATTGATACAACCTCACCGGGTTTCAAATGGATTTCAAGGGGGCCAGACCATGGCAGTACGAGTAGCAGGGGGAAGCATTACACCACATACCTATCACCAAAGTACACCTCAACTGGGGAGCTGGGACCAGAGAAGTATCCGTAGATGTTATGGAGGATCTGTCTGATGAAGTCCTGCTGGGGAACGACTTGGGACACCTTCATTCCAGAGGAACAGTGTTGCCCATCGAATCAGGCTCAAGCCAGACAGTGGCCACAGGGACCCAGGTAAGGCTGAACCCTTAAACAAAGCCATTGACTGAACCCAACCTGACATGGTCTCCCCCCCCGACGAATACCGACAGTCAATTAGGGCAGACCCCTCATCTGATACCAATCCCTTGCGGATGCACAGAAGGATTAACCATGTATGGAGCACATTTTGCATGGGACAAGGGGCTGTTGTATAGTATTTCTGATGGGGAGGGGAGAGGTATTACCAAGCTTCTTAAGGGGCAGCTGAAATATCAGGCTAAACCCATTAAGATTGCCCATGATATTCCCCTTGCCGGACACCTTGGGCACAATTGCCTGCTCAAGCGGCTGACCCAAGCCCTTTTCTGGCCAGGGGTATCTGAAGATGTCCGACAATACTGTAGAAAGTGTGACATATGCTAGCGGATTGTGAGGGGACCATCCTAAAGCAGCCCTCCACTTTTTACCCATCATTAGTGAACCCTTCTGGCATATCTTGGTAGACATTGTAGGTCCAGTAGCCAAGCACAGTGCTTCCAGGTACATTCAAATTCTCATTGACTATGATACCTATTACCTAAAGGTGGGGACTATCACCAAATTCACACCAGACTCGACGCAACTGGGAAAAATTGCTCCCTCATCCACTTTTTGCCTACAGGGAAGTGCTGCAGGATCAACTGGGTTTTCACCCTTATTATTATACTAGATCTTAGGGAACACTGGGAGAGAAAGGCACTAGAGCAGTGGTTCTCAAATCAACCCAAGGCATGGTAAATTTTAGCAAAATGTGTCCAGGGCCTTGTAGCGTATGTGTGTATATATGTATGTAAGTGTATATATAGGATGTATGCAACTGTGGTGATAGATTGCTTTACTAATATTTATGTGCAATAAACCTTGAACTTTTTAACCTCTCCTGAAGCCTGAAATCCCACCAGTCATTTCTTTGCTTGTGTGATATATATATATATATATATATATATATATATATATGTAAAATGCATTGATGTAAGTGGGGGAAGACAAAATATACATTTATTGGTATCAGTGGGCTGGTATTACTTAACTGCGGTTCCCAGTCCCAGTAATGTTAGCTTTTTTATTTTAATTGTAACTTAATATTTTTAATTTAGGTAATTGGGGTTAATTTAGGGGTGTTAGGTTAGGGGGCTTAGTAATTTAATTTGTGGGGGTTTGGCGGATTGGGAGTTAATAGATTTATTAGGATTATTGCGTTTTGGGTTTGGCGGATTAGGGGTTAATAGTTTTATTAGGTTTGTTGCGATGTGGGTTAATGGTGGATTAGGGGTTAATATACTTTATTAGGTTTATTGTGATGTGAGTTAATGGGGGATTAGGGGTTCATATACTTTATTAGGTTTATTGCAATGTTGGTTAATGGCAGATTAGGGGTTCATATACTTAATTAGGTATATTGTGATGTGGGTTAATGGCGGATTAGGGGTTCATATACTTTATTAGGTTTATTGCGATGTGGGTTAATGGCGGATTAGGTGTTCATATACTTTATTAGTTATTGCAGTGAGGGTATTGCGGTTGACAGGTAGATAACGCCCATGCGTTAGGTGTTAGTTATTTTCAGGAGGTAGATATTGCACATGCGTTAGGTGTTAGTTAAAGGGACATAATACTCATATGCTAAATCACTTGAAATTGATGCAGTATAACTGTAAAAAGCTGACAGGATATCACCTGAGCATTATTTTACCTCACAATTTCCTCAGCTCAGCAGAGTAAGCTCTGTGTAAAAAGTTATACTCAGCTGCTGCTCAGCTGAAGGTAAAAAAAAATAAAAAATGAAGAAATGAACAGCAGCCAATCAGCATTAACAGTGCTGAGGTCATGAACTCTTTTACTGTGATCTCATGAGATTTGACTTAACTCTCATGAGATTTCATTGTAAACTTCCTTAAGCTGAATAGGGAAATAAGATGAGAGTGCACGCAAGCTCCCTCCTTCCGCTGTCCCGGGACAGACATACTGATTTGTTGCTTAGAAGTCCTTTACAATGGGATTTGGCTACTGAGAAACTTTTGAGGTAAAATATCTTTCTTTTTTACATAGAGATGTTCAGGTGATATTTTCTAGTCAGCTTTTTACAGCTATACTGCATCACTTTCAAGTCTTTAAACATTTGGGTATTATGGACCTTTAATATTTTCAGGCAGTTACAGGAGTTACGGTGCTCACATACTCAGAGCAAGGCTTGCTGCGTCTGCCTATATGTGGCGAGGTGAAAATGGAGTACAATTTCTCAATTTTTGCCGCGTAAGTCCTTGTGCTTAATTTGTGATACTGATTTGCGACACGGTTCTATGTTAGCTTATGGGAGTAAAAATTCCGGCCGACGGGTGAAATATACGTGCCGCATTTATATGTGGCACTGTATATGTGATACCAAAACCAAAATAGGATTGAGCTCTCATCCTTTTGGCTGATTGGAACAGCCAATAGAATGAGAGCTGCTCAAATCCTATTGGCTGATTGGAACAGCCAATAGAATGAGAGCTGCTCAAATCCTATTGGCTCATTGGAACAGCCAATAGGATTTTAGCAGCTCTAATCCTATTGGCTGATTGAAATCTTTCAGCCAATAGGGATGCAAGGGACGCCATCTTGGATGACGTCACTTGCATTGAAGTTCCAGTTTACGGCGGCGACCATATGAAGAGGATGCTCCACACCGGATGTCTTCAGGATGGACCCCCTCCGCGCCGGATGGATGAAGATAGAAGATGCCGTCTGGATGAAGACTTCTTGCCACCTGTATGAGGACTTCACCGGCTGGATGAAGATCGAAGAGGCCTCCTGGATGAAGACTTCTTGCCGGCTGGATTGATCCTTCAAGCGGGACTTCAATAACTGTAAGTGGATCGTCGGGTTTTTTGGGTGGGTTTTATTTTTAGATTAGGGTCTGGGCATGTAAAAGAGCTAAATGCCCTTTTAAGGGTAATGCCCATAAAAATGCCCTTTTCAGGGCAATGGGGAGCTTAGGTATTTTTAGATAGTTATTTTATTTGGGGGGGTTGGTTGTGGGGGTGGTGGGTTTTACTGTTGAGGGGGGTGTTTGTAAAAGAGCTGATTTCTTTGGAGCAATGCCCCACAAAAGGCCCTTTTAAGGGCCATTGGTAGTTTATTGTAGGCTAGGGTTTTTTTTTATTTTGGGGGGGCTTTTTTATTTTGATAGGGCTATTAGATTATGAGTAATTCTTTTTTATTTTTGATCATTTGTTTCTTACTTTTTGTAATTTAGTGTTTGTTTGTTTTTGTAATTTAGTTATTTATTTTTTTGTAATTAGATACTTTTTGTAATTTTTAGAGTAGTGTTAGGATTTTTTTAATGTGTAGTTTATTTTAATTTAATTGGTAGTTAGTTTAATTGTAGTTTAATAATTATCTTAGTTTAATTGTTAGTTTAAAATTAATTTATTTAATTTGACAGATAAATTTTAATTTAATTTAATATAGGGAAATTGTAATTTTAATATAAAGTTAGGGGGTCATTAGGTTTAGGGGTTAATAGTTTATTTTAGTATATTTCGTTGTGGGGGGACTTTCGGTTAAGGGGTTAATAGTTTATTTAAGTATATTTCGCTGTGGGGGACTTGCGGTTTAGGGGTTAATACGTTTATTATAGCGGCGGTGTGGGCGGACGGCAGATTAGGGGTTAATAATATTTAAATAGTTTTTGCGATGCGGGAGGGCGGCGGTTTAGGGGTTAATAGGTTTATTATAGTGGCGACGATGTCGGGGAGCAGCGGAATAGGGGTTAATACATTTTAATAGTGGCGGCAATGTCCGAAGAGGCAGATTAGGGGTTAATATGTTTTAAAAAGTGTTTGTGATGCGGGAGGGCCTCGGTTTAGGAGTTAATAGGTAGTTTATGGGTGTTAGTGTACTTTTATTTTATTTTTTTTTATTTATTATGTTTTCAGTTTACAAGAAAAATCCAACAGTCATTGTACAGCATATTTGTAAACTCTTAAGTCTGCAAAAATTACAAAGTCACTTTAACTATTAACTTGCGTTCCATTCTAAAACCATTCACTGGTAGATGTTGCTGTATTGAGAAAAAAAAAAAAAAAGAAAAGAAAAACGTGAAAACTATCATTCTTACCTAATATCTCCTACAGACTAATTCTCCTATTATCATCGAATCTCCTATGAATCATCCTGGATCCGGGAGCCGGGGGAGGGAGGCGACACAGACAGGCCCAACTATCAGTAGTCCCACCAACCGTAGTGATCTTGTCAATGTGTTGTGTCTTGAGATGGCATATGTAAATTTTCCCATAAAAATCTGGCATCTAAGAAGAAGGAGAGCTTGTTCCGTTTTAGGAACCCATACTCCTCTAGGACCATGAGTTCATTGGTTCTTTCGATCCACGACTCCATTCAACCCTATCTGTACTACAAGAGATCTCAGCTTACATGTAATGTGGGTAGTGTCGTTTAGCAATGCTATTCTGGCTGTTAATTTAAATGTGTCGCCCACTAATTTTTGGAGGTATGCTTCCACTTCCTTCCATAGTTTTTTAATTACAGGACAGTCCCACCATATATGTAGTAAGCATCCCTGTCCCCCGCATCCCCTCCAACACATACGCGAAGAGTCAGGGTATATTGTGTTCAGTCTAGTTGGAGTTAAGTACCAACAAGACAAAAGTTTATAATTCATTTCAAGTATTTGTGGGGAAGTAGAGGATTTTTTAGTCCTTTGAAACACAGTGTGCCAGTCTTTCCTATCGATCTCCGCATGAAGGTCATGTGCCCACCTTGTTGTAAAGTTTGGTAATGTGGTATTTTGAGGTTCTAGCAAAAGGTGACGTGATACTGACAAAGGACTCTGAATTGTCTTTTCACTGTTACACAACCATTCAAAGGGGGTCAAATATGGGTGTTAGTGTACTTTTTAACACTTTAGTTATGAGTTTTATGGTACAGCTTTGTAAAGTAAAACTCATAACTACTGACTTTAGATGGCGGTACGGATCTTGTCAGTATAGGGTGTACCGCTCACTTTTTGGCCTCCCAGGCAAACTTGTAATACCGGCACTATGGGAGTCCCATTGAAAAAGGACTTTTTTTAAAGTGCGGTACTGACGTTGCGTGACGGGCTAAAAGGTGTGCGGTACACCTATACCGACAAGAGCAGCAATAGCAGCGATAGGGAAAATGAAGCGTTATGGGCCATAACGATGCTATTTGACTCATAACGCAAAACTCGTAATCTATCTGATTATTAGCAAAGTAGCAGTTATTGATCCTTACTATTAACCTATCTTATAAAAAGTACTAGGTCTGTGGTTCAATTTGTTGACATCCCAGACTTAATGGTCACAGACTGTTGTTTTAATTTTTTCCCCTGTTCTTAAAAAAATAATAAAGATTTGATGTTTTAATTTATGTTTGTGAAATACAATAACATTAAACACTATATATACACTATACTACTTTTGTAAAATGGAGTGCTATAAGTGTATTCTTTTGCAATTAGTGAATTTCTGTTTGTTTTTGTAAATATCCCTGCCCAGTGTGCCGAATGTGATGTAGCAAAGATCAAGTGTAGTACCTACTCTGCATTGCACATGAACGTAACCTGATTTTCCAGTGTCACCCTGAACCCTTAAAGGGACAGTCTTATCAAAATTAAACTTTTATGATTCAGATAGGGCATGCATTTTTAAACAACTTTCCAATTTACTTTTATCATCAAATTTGCTTTGTTCTCTTTGTATTCTTCTCTAGGTAGGCTTATATGCTAATATTTAAACCGTTGAATGCTGCCTCTTATCTCCGTAAATTTTGACTTTTTTTTTTACAGCTGGACAGCACTAGTTCATGTGTGCCATATAGATAACATTGTGCTCACTCCCGTGGATTACCTAGGGGTCAGCACTAATTGGCTAAAATGGAAGTCTGTCAAAAGAACTGCAATAAGGGGGCAGTCTTTCAGAGGCTTCCATGAAAAGTAATCACAGAGGTAAAAAGTGTATTATCCCCTTCCCACGATTAGGATATTCCATGCCGTCCTAACTGTACTGGGCTTTAGCACCGTTAGGACGGCATAGAGCATCCTAGCTGTTTGGCTGTCCTGAAACAATAGCTGCTTCCTATATGGTTTTGTGGGCTCTGGGACTTGCCTAGAATCATAGGCACTTTGCCATGACCTGATCCAATCATTTAAATCATGCAACAATTGCATGATTTCAAGTTTTACATTGTATTTGTTTACAATTGCAGATGTAGATGAATGAGTCCCGGCAGGTAAGGGTAATATAACTGTGTTGGATATGCAAAAAAGGGGAAACGGGTAATAAAGGGATTATATATCTTGTTAAACAATAAAAATTCAGGAGTAGACTATCACTTTAATAGCAGGGTGTGGGAGGCATTGGTTAGGGGAGGACTGTGCATTCTTGCTTAGGGGGGTACTGAGGTTTTCTCTTGCATGTGTTCGTGCCCTCCAGAGCTCACAGTGGCTGACACCCTTTGGGGTCTCTCTAAGTGTCATGGGGAAACCAGATGTGGACCTGTTGTGGCTCAAAGCTAGTGTAGTACATATCCTGCATTGTACATGAGTAGAAGAGGAGACCTGGTTTCCCATTGTCACCCTGAATCCTTCCTATCAGGATGTAGGAGGCCTTGGTTGGGGGAGAGCTGGATATTCTTGCTTGAGGGGGTCCTGCGGGCCTCTTGTGCTCTCCGGAGCTCATGGTGGCGGTTGCCTGTGGGGTCTCCCTAAGTGTCATGGGGAAACCAGCTGTGGCTATAATCAAGTTTAGTACCTACCCTGTATTGCATATAGCAGTGGCTCTCAACTCAAGGCCTGGTAAATTTTGTCCAGGGCTTTGGAGTGTGTGTGTATGTATGTATGAATATGAATATATATATATATATATATATATATAGGACAGTCCCAAACACAGGCATTCAATGGTCTTAAGTAAAAAATATACATTTTATTAGATACAAGTTAAAATGACATAACATTTCAGCGCATTGCTGCACCTTTGTCAAATGTCATATAAGGTAATCAAACAAGAAAACCTAAAAACCAGTGACAAGCATACACAATCACCAACTTTTTATAGTCATCTACTAGCAATAAGCCTGCTGGCTTAGTTCACCCACGTGTAAATAACATCATCGACGAGCGCCGTCGCTCGTGACGTCATGACGTAAGCTACTGCGTTGTCATAGCAACATAATGTAAACAGCAACGAGGGCTACTGACGCTTGCTAGCATATGAACAGAAGGAAGGAATTTAACACAGCAGATTTAACATGTATCAAAGCATGAACATTGCAATGCTCATCATACAACAACAAATTAATTAATTAAAAATAGCTGCAGACATTGAGGCTTTGTAAGATAATAAATGCATATTTCATTCACATAATATTCAACAATAAAAAGTGTGAAGTACTCCACCATTGTCATTCTATAATGTAATAGGTATGAGCCCCACAAATCATGCAGCAAATAAAGTGCAATAAAAAACACTATCAATGCACAGTACGTACTCCCCAGATAATAGGTCCATATTGTGTAGCATATGGAACCAATATAATTGGATACATTTACAAAATCAGACCGAATGATCAATGGGGCTATATTTACAGTCCCTAATATATACTACACCAACATGAGAACGTATAGTAAAAGTGTGCTTCATGACCCCTTGTAACATGTGTAGAAACTTTCACAGACAGTGAGAACCCAGCCAGTGCCCAGCATAGGTATAGCATACTTCAATAGAAGGGGCTGAAATCCAACGAGGTGTTTAGACCCCTTGGGACCAGAGTGTCCATTCGATAGATCCATTTGCTCTCCAATTGTAGCAGTCTTTTTGCTCTGTTGCCACCCCTAGATAGGGGGGGGTACATGATCAATCAGCATAGATCGTGGGTGGAAACACCATGTTTAAACTTGATAAAAGTGGCGCGCCACCGGCTGGTCTGATTCGCCCTTGGTCAATGCTCTTGGAATAAACAGAGCTTCTGCCATCTCTGTATATGGGCCTTGAAAATATTTATATAAAGTAATCATGTCACCTCTCAAGCGCCTTGTTTCTAGGGAAAACAGACTCAGTTTGGTTAGCCTCTCCTCATAGTTTAAACTCTCCATTCCCCTTATTAGCTTTGTGGCCCTTCTCTGAACGTTTTCTTGTTCTGCAATATCTTTTTTTTTTTTTTTGCAATCGGTCCCCAGAACTGCACGCCATACTCAAGGTGAGGTCTTACCAGGGATTTATATAGTGACAGAATTATGCTTTCCTCCCTTGAATCAATGACTCTTTTAATACATGCTAGTATCTTGTTAGCCTTTGAAGCCGCTGCCCTGCATTGTGCATCCATCTTTAGCTTGTTATCTATTACTACTCCCAAATCCCTTTCCTCCTGTGTTTGGCTAAGTCTTGTCCCATTTAAATAATACATTGCCTGCTTATTTTTACTTCCAAAATGTAGAACCTTGCATTTTCCCGTATTAAATCTAATTTTCCATTTACCTGCCCATACTTCTAATTTTTGCAGATCCCTTTGTAATGAAAGTTCATCCTGCTCTGACCTAATGACCTTACTTAACTTAGTATCATCTGCAAAAATAGAGATGTCGCTATTTAATCCTTGCTCCAAGTCATTAATAAAAATATTAAAAAGAACAGGGCCCAGTACTAATCCCTGGGGGAATCCATTGATTACCTTTGTCCAATCTGAGTATTAATAATTCACTACTATTCGTTACTCCCTATCTTTTATCCAGTTATTTATCCATGAGCTAACATTTTCAGATAATCCCAGTCCCTTAAATTTGTGCATTAATCTCTCATGTAGCACTGTATCAAATGCCTTTGCAAAATCTAAGTATATTACATCAACTGATTCCCCTTTATCTATATTTTTACTTACTTCCTCATAGAATCTAATTAGATTAGTTTGACATGATCTATTTCTCCTAAAACCATGCTGATTAGAACTCATAATCTTGTTTACACGAATATGCTCGTCAATATAATCCCTTCAAATATCTTCCCCACTATTGATGGCAGACTAACTGGGCTATAACTTCCTGGATCATCCCTGCTTCCCTTTTTGAAGAGTGGCACCACATCAGCTTTACGCCAATCCTGGGGTACTATGCCTGAGGATAATGAATCTTGAAAAATTAAGAGTAGTGGTTTGTCTATAACAGTGCTAAGTTCCCGTAACACTAGGGAAGTGATTTTTAACCTTTTCTTTGCCGTGGCACACTTTTTTACATTAAAAAATCCTGTGGCACACCACCATCCCAAAATTTAAAAAAAATCACACATTGTAGCCTAATACAGCATATATATATACACATAAATACAAACACACATACTGTATGTATTGTGCTGTTATGCCATGCCTCCTACAAACTACCCCTGCACTGGGAGTAAAAAACAAGCAAAGTTTAAAAAATATGTCACACTGTTGTCAGTCTGCCGTGGCACACCTGAGGATCTCTCACGGCACACTAGTGTGCCACGGCACAATGGTTGAAAAACACTGCACTAGGGTGACCATATTGCCTCTTTAAAAAGGGACACATATGAAAAATACATATGTCAGGGTTCTTATACAAAACATTAAAAGATTTCAAATGTGACCATGTTATGTTCACCGTTACCCAAATAGTCTTTGACTTCTATGTTTGATATTATATCTGTATTGTTTGACAGCACTTTGGCTCCTCTATTAATTGTGACAAGAAGTTATCCCTATATATAATACATTAATGTAAGTGGGGGAAAGTGCTGTGGTTTCCAGTTCTATCTGCTCCTTGTCCCAAACTGTCCTCCCACTGAACTGCTGCTATATGCACACACACACATGTGCACTGGCACTCTGACTGGCCTGCCCAATATTTCTTATGTGGAGCGGCAGGACTGTCACAGCTCGCAGTGGGAGCATTTCAGGTCAGGGCACACCAGGAGGGCTGTCAAGGCCCTTTACTGGGCCGTTGCCCGGCTGTTGAGAAACCAGGGTACAAGTGATGTTTTGGAGCAAAAGAGCGCTGGTGTGGGCTATCTCTGCTCACTTTCCCTTGATGCAGCAAAGGGATATGATTTAACTGGTTCCCACTGTTCACCCTAATTAATAATTATAATCTAAAAATAGGATGCCAGATGCATCCTACAATAACTGTTTTGAGGCTTCTGACATCTTATTTTTAAATTATAATTAGGATGATTTTTAAGCATGGAGTGAATATAGGCATATAACATGTCCTGGTAAAAAGATAATTTTCCCAGTTTGTAATAATGGAATTGTTCCAGGGGATCTGGGATGTTTGAGTATTTCCAATATTTGGGTATGAGCTTTTTTGGCTGAGTTTATTAGAATTTGAAATAGATGGTGGAGACTCCTCAGAGGTGAATGGCTTAGTTGTATTAAACATATTAATCTTCTTTGATATGATTACTTTATTAAGGAATGTGGAACATAGTTGAGCGGGCAGGTATACCGCAGCCTCCTTACAATATTGACAGGTATTAGACTTAGGTTAAGAGGGAGTACCCTCTAACGCATCAGAATCCTCCATAGCTTGCGCTTACAAAGCAGACTATTGATTAATAAGAAAAAACGGCTCCTTTATACCCCCAATGGCTGGGGCACTCACAACCTCCTATGACCTAGGCAAAACAGAGAAACCACTTCTTCTACGTTTAACCGCACAGTCAAAAAAGAGGAAATAAGTGTGACCACACCCGGTCACATGGTGCGCAATGCAGGACTGCCCCTGCTATAATAGCAAAAAAAAAGCACCAAGCCTTTCAGGCTGCACAGCTCACAAAACAAAAGTAAAAACCTGTACGTTCCAACATGTGCCTGAGCCCATATCGCAGTATAATCAAATAAACTTATGTGATTAATCCCCACTATTCTGTAATCCCCCCCAGGAGATATTAACCCATGATTCCCTACAGCTAAAAGGAGTCACACTGTGACCCCGTCTTCTGGCATTATCATATGTGTTAAAAATGAAACGATCTTACCGGAATCTATGCTGTGGAACAGAAACACAGCCTCTCAAGTTTGAGTCTTGCAGCATCGCTCCTGACATAGACTTGAGTGATGGAAGCAGGCAGTGAAACTCGTCAACACCGATTGCTTAGGAGCAGTTAATATGAGTCTGGATGGGTTCGCAGAAAGACTCTCCCTGCATCTCCAGACTCTAACTTTCATCAATGCTCTCACTGAGAGGCTGACAAGATTACTTAAAACTCCAGTCCCATACCGAAGGGTAGATAGCCTTCATAAGGAACTACTCCAAATCTTCTGACACTTCTCTGGCAACCTCCTGTGACGAAAGGCAAAGAATGACTAGGATATGAGGGAAGTAGGGGGGGTATTTAAGCCTTTGGCTGGGGTGTCTTTGCCTCCTCCTGGTGGCCAGGTTCAGTATTTCCCAACAGTAAGGAATGATGTTGTGGACCCTCCTCATATTAGGAAGGAAACAATATACAGCAAAACATATAAAAATGTGAACCAATATAATGCTGTGTATTAAAAAATAAATAAAAAGGATATAGTCCTAATATCTTATATTTTGACACTAAGGGTAGATTTATTCAGCAGCGGATGCTGCAATCTACCCCAGAAGTTTCAGGTCTGCCTGAAACTTAAGTTAAGAAGCAGCTGCAAATGTGCAGGGGGCAGCATTGCACAAGCATTTCACCAGAAATGCTTGTGCAATGGTAAATGCTGTCGGCATTTAGCAATGTTGGGCAGACATGATCCGCTACAGCGGATCATGTCCATCAGATATTTAATAAATCAACCCCATAGTGTCCACAAATGTAACCTCAGGAAAAGAAGGTAAACATAGTGTGATTTTGTAACTAAATATCAGAGCAAGCAGTTGTGACCTTACTCACATTAATTAGAGCTATGACTGAGCTCTCAGGGTATAAGCATATTTTGCTGTGACTTTCCTTTCCCAGGAGATAACTGGGCAGCGAACTGTTAACCTCAGGAAAAAAAGAAGTACTTTCTCATTTAGCAACCAGACGATATTGAAACCTTACTCACGTGTAACAGAGCTATAACTGGGTTTTCAGGATATAGGCGTTGGTTAAAGGGACACTGAACCCAATTTTTTTCTTTCGTGATTCAGATAGAGCATGGCATTTTAAGCATCTTTCTAATTTACTCCTATTATCAAATTGTCTTCATTCTCTTGGTATCTTTATTTTAAATGCAAGAATGTAAGTTTAGATGCCAGCCCATTTTTGGTGAGCAACCTGGGTTGTCCTTGCTGATTGGTGGATAAATTCATCCACCAATAAAAAAGTGCTGTCCAGAGTGCTGAACCTAAAAAAAAAGCTTAAATGCCTTATTTTTCAAATAAAGATAACAAAATTTATGCTTACCTGATTTCTTTCTCTTGTGGTGTATCCAGTCCACGGGTTCATCCATTACTTGTGGGATATTCTCCTTCCCAACAGGAAGTTGCAAAGAGGACACCCACAGCAGAGCTATCTATATAGCAACTCCCCTAACCCCCACCTCCAGTCATTCGACCGAAGACAAGTAAGAAAAAGGAGAAACTATAGGGTGCAGTGGTGACTGTAGTTTTAAAAATAAAAACACCTGCCTTAAAGTGACAGGGCGGGCCGTGGACTGGATACACAACAAGAGAAAGAAATTTATCAGGTAAGCATAAATTTTGTTTTCTCTTGTAAGGTGTATCCAGTCCACGGGTTCATCCATTACTTGTGGGATACCAATACCAAAGCTTTAGGACACGGATGAAGGGAGGGACAAGGCAGGAACTTAAACGGAAGGCACCACTGCCTGCAAAACCTTTCTCCCAAAAATAGCCTCCGAGGAAGCAAAAGTATCAAATTTGTAGAATTTAGAAAAAGTATGAAGCGAAGACCAAATCGCCGCCTTACAAATCTGTTCAACAGAGGCCTCATGTTTAAAAGCCCAAGTGGAAGCTACCGCTCTAGTAGAATGAGCTGTAATTCTTTCAGGAGGCTGCTGGCCAGCAGTCTCAT
This sequence comes from Bombina bombina, assembly GCF_027579735.1. NCBI lineage: Eukaryota > Metazoa > Chordata > Amphibia > Anura > Bombinatoridae > Bombina > Bombina bombina. The sequence continues at coordinate 505,575,308 of NC_069501.1, read as the reverse complement.
AAGCTAACCGGATTATGCTTCTCAGCCAAAAAGAAAGAGAAGTTGCTGAAGCCTTTTGGCCTCTCCTCCTCCCAGAGTAGACAACAAACAATGCAGATGTTTGACGAAAATCCTTAGTAGCTTGTAAATAAAACTTTAAAGCACGAACCACGTAAAGATTGTGTAACAGACGTTCCTTCTTTGAAGAAGGATTAGGACACAGTGACGGAACAACAATTTCCTGATTGATATTCTTATTAGATACTACCTTAGGAAGAAACCCAGGTTTGGTACGCAAAACTACCTTATCTGCATGGAAGATCAGATAAGGGGAATCACACTGTAAGGCAGATAGCTCAGAAGCTCTTCAAGCCGAAGCGATAGCTACTAAGAACTGAACTTTCCAAGATAAAAGCTTGATATCTATGGAATGCAAAGGTTCAAATGGAACCCCTTGAAGAACTTTAAGAACTAAATTTAAACTCCATGGCGGAGCAACAGGTTTAAACACAGGCTTGATTCTAACTAAAGCCTGACAAAACGCCTGAACGTCTGGAACATCTGCCAGACGCTTGTGCAAAAGAATAGACAGAGCAGAGATCTGTCCCTTTAAGGAACTAGCTGATAATCCCTTATCCAATCCTTCTTGGAGAAAAGATAAAATCCTAGGAATCCTGACCTTACTCCATGAGTAACCCTTGGATTCACACCAATGAAGATATTTACACCATATCTTATGATAGATTTTCCTGGTGACAGGCTTTCGAGCCTGAATCAAGGTATCAATGACCGACTCGGAGAAACCACATTTTGATAAAATCAAGCGTTCAATCTCCAAGCAGCAGACGCAGAGAAATTAGATTTGGATATTTGAATGGACCTTGGAGTAGAAGGTCCTGCCTCAGCGGCAGAGTCCATGGTGGAAAGGATGACATGTCCACCGGATCAGCATACCAAGTCCTGCGTGGCCACGCTGGTGCTATCAAAATTACCGAAGCTCTCTCCTGCTTGATCTTGGCAATCAGACGAGGGAGGAGAGGAAATGGTGGAAACACATAAGCCAGGCTGAAGGACCAGGGCACTGCTAGAGCATCTATCAGTGCTGCCTGGGGATCCCTTGACCTGGACCCGTAACAAGGAAGCTTGGCGTTCTGACGAGACGCCATCAGATCCAGTTCTGGTTTGCCCCATAGTTGAATCAGCTGGGCAAATACCTCCGGATGGAGTTCCCACTCCCCCGGATGAAAGGTCTGCCGACTTAGAAAAACCGCCTCCCATTTCTCTACTCCTGGGATATGGATAGCTGAGAGATGGCAAGAGTGAACCTCTGCCCATAGAATTATCTTGGAAACCTTCATCATTGCCAGGGGACTCCTTGTTCCCCCCTGATGGTTGATATAGGCTACAGTCGTGCTATTGTCCGACTGAAATCTGATGAAACTGACCGCAGCTAGCTGAGACCAAGCCTGAAGAGCATTGAATATCGCTCTGAGTTCCAGAATGTTTATCGGAAGGAGGGCTTCCTCCTGAGTCCAGGAACCCTGAGCCTTCAGGGAGTTCCAGACTGCGCCCCAGCCCAGAAGGCTGGCATCTGTCGTCACTATAGTCCACTCTGGCCTGCGGAAACTCATTCCCCTGGACAGATGGACCCGAGATAACCACCAGAGAAGAGAATCCCTGGTCTCTTGATCCAGATTTAACAGAGGAGACAAATCTGTGTAGTCCCCATTCCACTGATTGAGCATGCAAAGTTGCAGTGGTCTGAGATGTAGGCGGGCAAATGGAACTATGTCCATTGCCGCTACCATTAGGCCGATCATTTCCATACACTGAGCCACTAACGGCCGAGAAGTGGAATGAAGAACACGGCAGGAAGTTAGAAGCTTTGATATCCTGACCTCTGTCAGAAAAATTTTCATTTCTATTGAATCTATCAGAGTTCCTAGGAAGGAAACTCTTGTGAGAGGAGAGAGAGAACTCTTTTCTCTGTTCACTTTCCCCCCGTGAGACCTCAGAAAGGCCAGAACAATGTCCGTATGGGACTTGGCGATTTGAAAAGTCGACGCCTGGATCAGAATGTCGTTCTAAGGCCGCTATGCCCCGCGGCCTTAGAACCACCAGAAGGGACCCTAGAACCTTCGTAAAGACTCTTGGCGTCGTGGCTAACCCGAAGGGAAGAGCCACAAACTGGTAATGCCTGTCTAGGAAGGCGAACCTGCGGAACTGATGATGCTCTCTGTGAATTGGAATGTGGAGATAAGCATCCCTTAAGTCCACGGTAGTCATATATTGACCCTCCTGGATCATAGGGAGGATGGTTCGGATTGTCTCCATCTTGAAGGATGGGACCCTGAGAAATTTGTTTAGGATCTTGAGATCCAAGATTGGTCTGAAAGTTCCCTCTTTTTTGGGAACTATAAACAGGTTTGAATAGAAACCCTGCCCCTGTTCCTCTCTTGGAACTGGGTGGATCACTCCCATAACCAGTAGGTCTTGAACGCAACGTAAGTATGCCTCTCTCTTTATCTGGTTTGATAGTTGAAATCTCCCCTTTGGAGATGAACCTTTGAATTCCAGAAGATATCCCTGGGAAACAATCTCTAGTGCCCAGGGATCCTGGACGTCTCTTGCCCAAGCCTGGGCGAAGAGAGAAAGTCTGCCCCCGACTAGATCCGGTCCCGGATCGGGGGCTACCCCTTCATGCTGTCTTAGAGGCAGCAGGCTTTTTGGCCTGCTTCCCTTTGTTCCAAGTCTGGTTAGGTCTCCAGACTGGTTTGGACTGGGTGAAATTTCCCTCTTGTTTTGCATTAGAGGAAGCCGAAGGAACGAAAATTAGTCTGTTTGGTCCTTAATTTATTGGACCTATCCTGAGGAAGGGCGTGACCTTTTCCTCCGGTAATGTCAGAGATGATCTCCTTCAGCCAGGCCCGAATAGGGTCTGTCCTTTGAAGGGGATGTTAAGAAGCTTAGACTTTGAAGTAACATCTGCTGACCAGGACTTAAGCCATAGCGCCCTACACGCCAGAATGGCAAAACCTGAATTCTTAGCCGTTAGCTTGGTTAAATGAAAAACGGCGTCAGAAATAAAGGAATTAGCTAACTTAAGAGCTTTAATCCTGTCTAAGATATCATCTAACGGGGTCTCCACCTGTAGAGCCTCCTCAAGAGACTCGAACCAAAAAGCCGCTGCAGCAGTAACTGGAGCAATGCATGCAAGAGGCTGGAGAATAAAACCTTGATGAATAAAAATTTTCTTAAGGAGACCCTCCAATTTTTTATCCATAGGATCTAGGAAAGCACAACTGTCCTCGACAGGGATAGTTGTACGCTTAGCTAGGGTAGAAACAGCTCCCTCCACCTTAGGGACCGTCTGCCACGAGTCCCGCATGGCGACATCTATGGGAAACATCTTTTTAAAAGCAGGAGGGGGAGAGAACGGCACACCTGGTCTATCCCATTCCTTAGTAATAATTTCCGAAAACCTCTTAGGGACTGGAAAAACATCAGTGTAAACAGACACTGCAAATTATTTGTCCATTTTACATAATTTCTCTGGAACCACAATGGGGTCACAGTCATTCGGGGTCACAGTCATCCAGAGTCGCTAAAACCTCCCTGAGCAATAAGCGGAGATGTTCGAGCTTAAATGTAAACGCTGTCATTTCAGAATCGTACTGAAGTAAAGCCTTCCCTGAATCTGAAATGTCACCCTCAGATAGAAACTCCCTTGCACCGGCTTCGGAGCCTAGTGAGGGTATATTGGACACAGCTATTAAAGCGTCAGAAAGCTCTGTATTTGTTCTAGCCCCAGAGCTGTCTCGCTTTCCTTGTAACCCTGGCAGTTTGGACAATACCTCTGTGAGGGTAGAATTCATAACTGCCGCCATATCCTGTAAGGTAAAAGAATTAGACGCGCTAGATGTACTTGGCGTCACTTGGGCGGGAGTTATAGGTTCTGACACATGGGGAGAGCTAGATGGCATAACCTCCCTTTTTTCAGTCTGAGAATTCTCTGGTGATAAATCTTTAAAAGCCATAGTATGGTCTTTATATTTTATAGATACTTCAGTACATTTGGTACACATTCTAAGAGGGAGTTCCACAATGGCTTCTAAAAATATTGAACAAGGAGTTTCCTCTATGTCAGACATGTTTAACAGACTAGTAATGACAAAAACGGTACTGTGACTTTAAGAGAAAAAAACTAACACTTAAACTGCAAAACAGTGTTAAAATGTAGTAAAGACTTCGAAATTTTTACAGTGTGAGTAAGGGACTAAAGCAACATTGCACCCACTTGCAAATGGATGATTAACCCCTTAGCCCCCAAACCGGATTTAAAAAACGTCAACCACCGGTAAAAGACAGTTAAAGGGACACTGTACCCAAATTTTTTCTTTTGTGATTCAGATAGAGCATGCAATTTTAAGCAACTTTCTAATTTAATACTATTATCAAATTTTCTTCATTCTCTTGGTATGTTTATTTAAAAAGCAATAATTTAAGTTTAGATGCCGGCCCATTTTTGGTGAACAACCTGGGTTGTCCTTGCTGATTGGACAGCACCAATAAACAAATGCTGTCCATGGTTCTGAACCACAAATTTGCTGGCTCCTTAGCTTAGATGCCTTCTTTTTCAAATAAAGATATCAAGAGAATGAAGAAAAATTGATAACAGAAGTAAATTAGAAAGTTGCTTAAAATTGCATGCTCTATCAGAATCATGAAAGAAAAAATTTAGGTTCAGTATCCCTTTAAGCACCTTGCCACAGCTCTGCTGTGGCTCCTACCTGCCCTCAAATACGATTAGGGAAGAAATAAGCCCTATATAATGGTCCTCAGATGCAAGAGGACTCCTCTAGGGAAGCTGGATGTCTCAGTCTGAAAGAAACTGCGCAACTAAAGCGTGAAAATAGGCCCCTCCCACCATGTACTCGATGTCCGAGGGGCCTTAAGGAAATACTCCTAGGAGTATCTGACTATGCCATGTGGAAAACTAGGCCCCAACTAAAGACTTATCACAAAAAAACGTCCCATTTATGAAACATGTAAACGTTTTGTCACTAATTAATATGAGTATTAACATGAGTATTACCCCACTTTGTAAGCATGATCCCAGTCGTTGCAAAATCACTGCATCTAGCTTACCTCAATATACCCAAGGTTCTGTCAGCATTTTCTAGAACTTATCCTTTCTCTAGAAATAAAAGTACTGAACATACCTCAAAGCAGGTAATCTGCAGACCGTTCCCCCAACTGAAGTTATCCCATACTCTTCAGTTATGTGTGAGAACAGCAATGGACCTTAGTTACAAACCGCTAAGATCATCAACCTCCAGGCAGAACTCTTCTTCTAATTTCTGCCTGAGAGTAAAACAGTACAACGCCGGTACCGTTTAAAAATAACAAACTCTTGATTGAAGGCAAAACTACACTAAGTCACCACATATCTCTTTATACTTCCTATCTTGTCGAGAGTTGCAAAGAGAATGACTGGAGGTGGGGGTTAGGGGAGGAGCTATATAGACAGCTCTGCTGTGGGTGTCCTCTTTGCAACTTCCTGTTGGGAAGGAGAATATCCCACAAGTAATGGATGAACCCGTGGACTGGATACACCTTACAAGAGAAAGCAAGAGAACAAAGAAAAATTGATAATAAGAGTAAATTAGAAAGTTGCTTAAAATTGCATGCGCTATCTGAATCACGGAAGAAAATTTGGGTTCAGTGTCACTTTAATCACTCTCAGGTAAGTAAACAGGTAAGATACGGATGGATTAAAAGTATCATGAATTTATTACAATATTAAAAGAAAAACATGATATAGCCACTGAGATAAAGAACCAGTTCACTATAAAGCCGAGTCTACAGTTTGCCAAAACGTTCGTTCTCATGTAGCGTTTTACAGCTGATAATGGAACCAGCAAGTCTGTGTAACGGTAAGTCCCACCTCTTGTAACGTCACATATACGTGCACAGTAAACCTCCGATGTACATTTCACTGATCATTCAGCTTTTTCAAGGAGTATAGTCTTTTTGTTCTTCTATGTATAGGTCTTTCTAGCTCCTTATGAGAGCTTAGTAATAGTTCCAATTAATGTAAGGTCACAACTGCTTGCTCTAATATTTATTTACAGATTCACGCTATGTTTACCTTCTTTTCCCGAGGTTAAATTCCATGTCAAAATATAACATATTAACACTATATCCTTTTTGTTTTAATACATAGTGTTATATTGTTTCACATTTTTAGATAAATTGTATTATAATGTTCTAAAATATTTTATTTTAAAATAATAAAGACCTTCTAGAATGGAATGTGGAATACTTCAAAGTTAACATTGAGACATTTAGGATGAATACAATCCAAAAGGAAAATCCACTTGGATTCAACTAGGAGTCTTTTCTCCAAGATTACTTCCTTTCCAATGTTTAGACAACTTGCACAAGCCCATATATTAAAAACTGGTATCATTACTACCACTACTACTACTACTACTACTATCATGGTGTTCTTAAAAAGTCTTGTACAGAGGCATGTCTTCTTTTTTTCTATTTAATTTAGAGAAGGTGCTCTCTAATCCTATCTTTCTGTTACCTAGAGGTCTGTCCAATGTATTGTAACCCACAGCCACATTCGATTAGGTATATGACACTTTTATTGTTCTAACTTATCAAATTATTTACCTTAAATACCTCACTCGTGACCTTAGATTTAAAGGTATCCATCTTTTTACCATGTTTACATGCTTTTGCATTTGTAACAAGGGAAGAAACCTTTTAATATATTCCCTCTAGGGTCTTTGGTAATTTAGGTACCATTACACATAGGTAAGCTGGGGACCAGAAAAAATTTAAGGTTATGTGTTTTTCTCCTTAAGTAGGTGCCAATGATTTCTGATGATTCTCTTTAGGATGTATTTATTTTCGCTATATTCAGTGATAAAGGGAACACTAAAGATTCCACCATTCAAATCCTCTTTCGCTTTCTTTTTGTATATAAGCAGACATTTTCTATCCATTGTTTCAACTTCTCTTATAGTCTAATCGATAATGGATTCTTCAGAACCCCGTTCTATAAATCTTATTTTAATAAGTTCAGACTGTTCAGACCATTTTTTAACATAAGAGAATTTTTTTTCTGAGAAGCATCAGTTGTTCTTTCAGGATATTGGATTTCCATTTATCATGGTGACTGTGACAGAACCAGGCTACCCCGACTAGGTAACTCCACCAAAGGATCTTTCCAACACCTGGAACCTGCTGCTATGTAGCAGAGAAGAGTGATTATAGCAGGAGCCCGCCCAAATAACTAGACAGACTAGCATTCAGGTGAAACAAGAAGTCTTTTTATTGGGAAAACACACAGTTTAAATAAACAATCTCATCAAGATGAGAGCCTTATCAGTCCCATAAATCTCCCGCCATTCCAGCCCCTCCAGACAAGCTGGCGCCATCCGTAGAGTCCATTGTCCCATAGTGTCCAGCGGTATAAGGATGGTAGTTCCGGGGTGATCCCGGGGGAGCCGCGGCACTTCCAGGGTGTCATTCAGAAGCCCTTGGTCCCCAGCTGCTACAGTCCAAAAAGCGACATGATCCATGGCTGGGGGCTGGAGCTATGGGTAATTGAACATACCTCCGGCAATCACTCCACCACTTGCCCTCCCCAAGGGGTATCAATCCCGAAAGAGCAGAGCTCTGGGACAAGGTGCCGCTGGAGTGACCTCGGGTAAGGGACACCGGGTATGCGGGACGAGTTCCAGGGGCCCGGTTGGCCGGATAGGGACTGGGCGGTCAGGGACCAGCTCTTTTCTGATGATGTGTAACCCATAAACAAAGTAAATTCAAGGTCTGGGAGATTGTGGTGAATCCGCTTAGAAACTGGAGGGGGTGGAGGTTTAACCCCTGCAGCCCGGTATCCACGACAGCTCCCCCCTTCCAGTTTGGTAGACCCGGCTTGATCCACACACGGGTCGGCCCGGGGCTGTCCAAGGACCTATTCCATTTCAGTTTGCCTGGAAAGTCCATCAGCGTTTCCATTGCTTTTTCCCGGCCTGTACTCAATGTCGAAGTTGAAGGGCTGCAGTGCTAAACTCCACCACAGCAATCGTCCATTGTCCCCAGACACTTTGTTGAGACATACGAGGGAGTTATGATCAGTGAGGACGGCGAAAGGCCTCCCATAGAGGTAGGGCTGTCTTTTTAAGGGTCCACACTAGGGCCAGGCACTCCTTCTCCACCGCCACGTAGCCTACTTCCCTGGGCAACAGCTTCCGGCTGATGTAAGCTACGGGTGGTCCTGCCCCTCCTCATCTGCCTGGCTTAGGACTGCTCCCAACTCAAACATGGAGGCATCTGTGTGGACACAAAAATGTTTGGTGGGGCCAGCAACACTGTAATTGTGGACAAATTTACGGTAATACCCTGCGGTTCCTAGAAAAGAACAAAAAAACAACAGGCTGAAATCTGGCTGTGAAAGCTTGTGTACAAAGGACACCTCTACACTGCCAACTCCAATAGGAGGTGCTCAAATAACAAACCAATTATTAAATAGACAAGCTAACCAAAATGGTTGAAATACAAACGGCCAATCTGTACAAGTGTAAACCAATAAAAATGCAGGTGCTACACAATATAAATATATGTGGTATAACGACAATTTGTAATTCCCCGGAAGGAGAGTACCAGAACAAAAAGTCCTCAAAGGTATTCACAGTCTTTTTTTTGACACAGTCCTGTTGTCAAATGGGAATCCTCAGAGGACAGGGGATAAAATGGGCAGCACTCTGACTTCACCACACACAATGGTAGGATTCTGCAGCAAAATAAAAATAGAGAAAGAGGCGCCACATGTGTAGATCAATCTTGACAATGATAATCTGGTTACAAGGAGATACAGGGTACTCACAAGTGAAAAGGCACTCTCTTGTGCCAGTAGAGGCAGGCTGGTTTTTAGCAGCAAACCAGCTGGCTGGACTCAGATAGGATCTTCTGCCAAACAGGATCCACCCAGGATGCACGGAAACAGGAACACTGGAATCACAGATCAGCTACAAACATATGGAGGATAGGGCAATAATGCCCTTTGGTAGCTTATGGGAGTATTAAACACAGGCACCGTCTGCCGGGCCTAGCTCTTTCCTAGAAAAGCTAGGACTTGTGTTTTGGTCTTGGGGGTTGGCAAGTTCACCACTGCCTCAATTTTGGCCGGCTCTGGCCACTGCTTTCCACATCCCACTTGGTGGCCCAGGTACTGTACCTTCGAGCATCCTATGGTGCATTTGTCTGGCTTCATGGTCAGAACGACGGCCCTGATGCGATCTAAAATGACGCCTCAGTGGACCAAATGGTCCTCCCAAGGTGTCGCTATAGATGGCGATGTCGTCCAGGTATGCGCAGGCATAGTCCTGGAGGCCATCCAGAAGGAAGGTAGCTGGGGCGTTCTTCATCCCAAATGGCATGACCTTGAACTGGTAGGCCAAAGGGGGTGATGAAAGCAGACTTGGGGACGGACTCAGGGTCTAAAGGGATCTGCCAGTATCCCTTGCAGAGGTCGAGGGTGGTCAGGAAGTGGCCACAAGCGATTTTGTCTAATAGGTCATCGACTCGGGCATAGGGTAGGCGTCAGTTGTGGTTCTGTCATTGAGCTTACTGTAGTCAATGCAGAACCGTGTAGTCCCGTCCTTCTTGGGTACCAGCACCACCGGGGAGGCCCAGGGACTGTTGGACGGTTCAACAACACCTAGGTCCAACATTTCCCTGAGCTTGCAGTGCATACTGTCCCTGACTGCCTCTCTCTGCCTCCACTCTGGGACCCTGTAGGCTGCCTGTCACAGAGGGGCCTGTCCCGGGGTCTCTACTCGGTGTATGGCCGCTGCGGTGTACCCAGGGACAGTGGAGAACATATCTCGTCTGTCTTCAAGGAGTCGCCGGACTTGCTCTCTCTGTCCAGTCTCTAACCTCTCGTCTAGGGATATGTCGGCTACTCCTTGAGGGTCTCATATTGCCCGAGGAGCTCCGGCATGGGAAGACTCTCAGAGTCATCCACAGCCGGAGCGCAGATGGAGGCCACCTCCTGAGTCCTTTACAGGTATGCCTTTAACATGTTCACATGAAAGGTCCGGCGGATTCGGTCACCTGAACATTTGGCTACCAGGTAGGTGGTGTCATTCAGCTGTTCCACCACCCAGTAGGGCCCCTGACAGGAGGCATGTAGCTTGTCTGTTATGACAGGCTTCAGAGCTAAGACCTTCTGCCCTACAGTCAAGGACCGAGTACAAGCATTCCGGTCGTACCACCGTTTCTGTTTTCTTTGAACAACCTGAAGGTTCTCTTGCACCCTGTCGGCGATGTCCTTCAGTCGGTCCCTGAGTTGGAGGACGTACTCCACAACGGATGGTCCTTCCTCTTCTGTGGGCCCCTCCCAATGGGTTCTCACTAGGTTAAGGTGTCCCCTTATCTTCCGGCCATACACAAATTTTAATGGGGAGAAACCAGTGGATTCTTGGGGCACCTCTCGGTATGCAAAGAGAAGGTGTGTCAGGAATCTTTCCCAGTCCTTGTGAGTGGACGAAAATGCCCTGAGCAACTGCTTTAAGGTCCCGTTAAACTGCTCACATATGCCATTAGGAAGAGGGTGATATGGAGCACTGTGCAGGGTTTTTATTCCTCATAGCCTAAACAACTGCCGGGTGATCTCCTCAGTGAATTGGGTTCCTTGGTCGGAGATCACTTCCTGGGGGAAGCCTACCCTCGTGAATATCTGGAGCATTGCATCTGAAACTGTCTCCGCTTGGATATTGGCCAGGGGGATTGCCTACGGTTATCGGGTAGCATAGTCAATTACTGTAAGTATATACTTCTTCCCAGTGGAGCTAGGTCAGGCCAAAGGTCCAATTATGTCTACTGCTACTGTACTGAAGGGCTCATCGATAATGGGAAGAGGATACAGGGGAGCTTTAGTGTGGTCTCCTGTCTTCCCTACCTTCTGACACACTGGGCAAGTTTTACAGTAGTCCTTGATGTCTACTGTAATCTCTGGCCAAAAGAAGGTCTGGGTCAGGTGGTGGTGGGTCCTGGACTTTCCTAAATGTCCAGCTAGGGGAATATCATGTCCTATCCGCAGCAGGTCGGACCAAAACTTCTTCGGTACAACCAGCTGACGTTTGGGCACTGGCCCTTTTCTCCTCTCAGAGATCCGGTACAGGAGCCCTCTCTCCCACTGGAAACATTCCTTCCTGGGGCCCTGGGGGTCAGTACCTACTCAGTCTCGGTCAGGGGCTAGGGTTGGGTCGTTCAAGGTCTCCCCGAGGGGGACACACAGGAGGGTTGGTCAGGGGGTAGGGTTGGAGTCGGAGCAGAAGGTCGGGGCAAGGTAGGAGTCAGGGTAGAATGTCTCACCTGGGTCCCCAGATAGGATGCGGTGGCTTGGCATCTGGCTTACTGCAAAAAGGTTGCAATTTTAAACAACTTTCCAATTTACTTCTATTATTTAATTTTCTTCCTTCTCTTAAATACAGAGAAAATAGTTTGCGCTACAATCGTTTAAGTTTTGTTTAAAAAATTACACTTGCTAATGGCAATAATAGTATTCCTAGGTAAATCTACTCAATGTGATAGTAAACAAAAAAAAGAAAGAATGAGCGAATAAGCAGAACGCAAAAGATGGTATTGCAAATTCACAGTTCTGTCCCAAGCAAATACAGGGTTAAAACTTCAGGTTGTCAGACTTACCCTGTACTTCTCTTAAAGTAAAATAAAGTACCTCAAAGAGATAATAGGGATCACAAGTGGATCCAGATATAATGAAAGGGAGTCAGTGACTTTTCTTTAAATTAATCATTCATCAAGATGCAGCCCTCTTTACACTGAGATTTCTTTTAAGGATTATGCAGACATGAAAAACAAAAAGTGGAAAACAGAGCACAAACTCGAATCAAGTGGAGTTTATTCACAATTGACAATGCTCATAATAAAAACACTTACTAAAATGTATATAAAAACAAGCCTGTTAGATTCCCAACGAACCAACGTGAGCACCGTGAGTATCCACCGAGAAAGGATTCCCCTTCAATGAACGCTGCTAACACGTGTTTCCAGATAACACGAGTGATAGCCAACTTATGACGCCCCACGCTGGAACCGGCAAAATTAGGTGATTAAAGTTTAAAATTCGAACAGCCTCTACATGTTTCCCCGGGCTACGGCCGGGCTTTTTCAAGAGGGTAATGAGACGTGTACTGGTTACACGACTGAGAGTGAGCACGAACTGCACAGATACAAATCGAACGCAAGTACTTTAAACCCCAGGATGCCTTGCATTAACTTCAATGCTACAGAAACATGGAGAAAAAATAACTATGATTTCTAGCGTTCATCTATACAAAAGCAGTAAGGATTAGAAAACTTGAGTCCCAGTGAGCACTGGAGCGAGTTTAGTGGAAAGAAAACAAAGCGCTTCCCAAGTTCCCAGCATGCACTGCAGCGAGTTTAACGGAAGGAAGACAAAGTGCTTCCCATCATGCACTGTAGCGAAAGTTCCAAGCTAGAGCGTGTAAAAGCCTGGCTGTAGTCCGGGAGAAATGCGTAGAGGCTGTTCGAATTTGAAACTTTGATCACCGGATTTTGCCGATTCCAGCGTGGGGCGTCCTGAGGCCACGAGTTGGCTATCACTCATGTGATCTGGAAACACATGTTAGCAGCGTTACTTGACGGGAAATCCTTTCTCGGTGGATACTCACGGTGCTCACGCCGGTTCGTTGGGAATCTAACAGGCTTGTTTTTATATACATTTTAGTAAGTGTGTTTTTATAATGCACATTGTCAATTGTGAATAAACTCCACTTGATTTGAGTTTGCACTCTGTTTTCCACTTTTTGCTTCCTTCTCTTGTTATCATTTGCTGAAAGGTTTATCTAGGAAAGCTCAGGAGCAGCAATATATATACCGATTGTCATTGGCTCACCATGTGTTCAGTAAGAAAGCAGTAGTGCAGTGCTGCTCCTTCAACAAATGATAACAACATATTTAAATTTGAGAATAGAAATAAACTGGAAAGTTGTTTAAAATGGTATGTTCTACATAAATTATAAAAAGCTAATTTTTGCGTTTCATGTCCCTTTAAGATATAGTATATCTGTTTTATCTGGGGATATTTTTGGTGTATCCTGCTATCTCAGAGTTCATCTGATATGAAGACGCTAGTTATTTGTTTAGATTGTCCCATTTTGCGTATATTATAGAGTGCCTACCCAGAGCTTATCTCAAACTCACTTCTCTGATAGAATAAACAGTAGGCATAATACATACGGAGGTATGCTTGGTACCATTTAACCCCAAGTGCTCAAATTGCTAATACAGCTCTTTGAGGAGCTGAAGTTCAACCTCCAATGATTTGGAAACAGTGCTGTACTTGTGAGATTGCGAAAAAAAATTACTGGCACTATTTTTTTTTTATGTGCAGTTCATTCCGTTTACAGCATTACAGGGCAATCTGTGTCTCAGTATTGTAGTCTGGCAAATTTTACTGCAGTAATTGTCACTGTTTTACAGATATCGTTTTTATTGAATACTAACTGAATACTGTGCTGTGCTAGTGTTAAACTAAACATAGCGCTTTTGCACCCCTAATATATGTTAGTGCAAACATGTTTTCAAGTTTTTTAATACACTAGCAAGTTAAAAGAAAGCTAAAACTACGTTCTTTCACTTTACAGCAAGGCTCCGGTCCCTAATCCGCTGTATGAGCAAGGTATACCTGAACCAAAGTGCCAAATGAGGTACCTGCAATGTGGACCAGAAAATTGCATAAATGTGTGCAGTGTACTTACATCTTCCACCTGTTATCTGCACAACTCATTCTGCTCTGTCAGTGCTGTCGCATCTGCTAGTAAGTCGGCAACGTATGAGGCCTAAAGGTGCCAATTGCGCAGTTTGGGTATTCAGCAGTTAACAGACCTTTGAGGTTCCAGACAGCTTCGAAAGCTAAACTGGTGTACATAAGTGGTGTGTTCTGGGGGTGTTTGGTGTGTTCTGGGTTGAATGGTCAGTAGAATGAGCGCCTTTACATAGCGCGGAAACAGGAGCTCACCTAATGTGCAGTTTTTTCTTTCTTTCCCTCACCCCCTTTTTTTCCTTCTTCCATGGCTCACTGTGCTAGATTTTCATCCTAATGTTACTTTTGCTTGACTTTGCCATAGTCTTTGAGGAGATCTTTAAGACTCTGTGTAAGTTATTGTAAGTTCAGGTAACGAACCTGCATGTATAACTTTTTTTTTTTTTTGCTTTGAAAAAACAAATTTATGCTTACCTTATAAATTTCTTTCTTTCCGGACATGGAGAGTCCACAACTTCATTCCAATTACAAGTGCGATATTCACTCCTAGCCAGCAGGAGGAGGCAATAGAGCTCTCCAGCAGAGCCGTTAAGTGTCACTTCTCTTACCCATAACCCCCAATCATTCAGCCGAAGGAAAATGGAAAAAGAAGATATAAAACAAAGGTGTAGAGGTGCCTGAGGTTTAACAAAAAATACTGTCTTAATTAAGGATGAGGTCGTGGAATCTCCATGTCCAAAAATAAATTTATCAGGTAAGCATACATTTTGTTTTCTTTCCTAATACATGGCGAGTCCACAACATCATTCTAATTACTAGTGAGAACCAATACCCAAGCTAGAGGACACGGAATGAACAGGGAGGGAGAACAAGACAGCAGGCCTAAACAAAAGGAACTACCGCTTGAAGAACCTTTCTCCCAAAAGAAGCCTCAGCCGAGGCAAAAGTATCAAATTTGTAAAATTTAGAAAAAGAATGCAGAGAGGACCATATAGCCTTGCAAATCTGTTCCACAGAAGCCTCATTCTTAAAAGCCCAGAAGGGAGAGACAGCCGTAGTAGAATGAGCCTTAATTCTCTCAGGAGGCTGCTGTCCAGCAGTCTCATAAGCAAAACGAATTATACTTCTCAACCAGAGGGAAAGAGAAGTAGTAAAGGCCTTCTGACCCTTCCGATTTCCAGCGAAACAAACAAAAAGGGCAGAAGATTGGCAAAAATCCTTAGTAGCCTGTAAGTAAAATTTAAGAGCGCGCACAACGTCTAAGTTATGCAAAAGACGTTCTTTATAAGAAGAAGGATTAGGACAAAGAGATGGAACAACAATTTCCTGATTAATGTTTCAATCCAAAACCATTTTAGGGAGAAATCCTAACTTAGTATGAAGGGCCACCTTATCTGCATGAAAAATAAGGTAAGGCGAATCACACTGCAGAGCCAAGAGTTCAAAAACTCTGCGAGCAGAGGAAATAGCAATAAGAAAACAACTTTCCAAGATAACAATATCTATAAAATGGATTGGCTCAAACGGAGCCTGCTGCAAAACTTTTATGCACAAGGTTCAAGCTCCAAGGAGGAGCAACAGGTTTAAACACAGGCCTGATTCTGACCCGGGCCTGACAAAAAGATTGAACATCTGGCACATCTGCCAGACGCTTGTGTAAAAGAATAGACAGAGCAGAAATCTGACCCTTCAGAGAACTGACTGAAAAACCCTTCTCCAGACCTTCCTGGAGAAAAAGACAAAATTCTAGGAATCCTGACCCTACTCCAAGAGAAGCCCTTCAACTCACACCAATAAAAGGTATTTGCGCCATACCTTATGGTAAATCTCACGAGTAACAGGTTTGTGGGCCTGAAGCATAGTATCAATGACTGACTCAGAAAACCCACGCTTAGCCAGAACTAAGCGTTCAATCTACATGCAGTCAGCTTCAGAGAAACTAGATTTGGATGGAGGAAAGGACCTTGAGTTAGAAGGTCCTTCCTCAGAGGCAACCTCCAAGGTGGAAGAGAAGACATCCTCAACAGGTCTGCAAAGCAGATCTTGCGAGGAAATGCAGGAGCTATCAGAATTATAGATGCTCTCTCCTGTTTGATACGAGCAATGACTCGTGGAAGGAAAGCAAATGGAGGAAACAGGTATGCTAGACCGAAATCCCAAGGAACCGCCAGAGCATCTATCAGGGCGGCCTGAGGATCTCTTGACTTTGAAGCATACCGCCATCAGATCCAACTCTGGCACCCCCCCACTTGAGGGTTAACCTGGAGTTGTCCACTCCTGGAATATGGATGGCATATAGAAGACAATTGTGAGCTTCCACCCACTGAATAATCCGAGCCACCTTCTTCATGGTCAAGGAACTCGGAGTTCCTCCCTGGTGGTTGATGTAAGCCACTAAGGTGATGTTGTCCGACTGGAATCTGATACACTGGGCTGAAGATAACTGAGGCCAAGCCATCAAGGCATTAAAGATCGCTCTCAACTACAAGATGTCCACATGCCCTGAGCCTTTAACGAGTACCAGACTGCTCTCCAGCGTCCGTGGTCACAATCACCCAGGAAGGCCTCCGGAAGCATGTGCCCTGAGACAGACGATCCTGAGAAATCCACCACGAGAGTCTCTTGTCAACTGGTCCAGATCTATCCTCTGAGATAGATCTGAATGGTCTCCATTCCATTGTCTGAGCATGCATAATTGTAGAGCTCTCAAATGGAATTGAGCAAAGGGAATGATGCCCATGG
Source organism: Bombina bombina (assembly GCF_027579735.1). Lineage (NCBI taxonomy): Eukaryota > Metazoa > Chordata > Amphibia > Anura > Bombinatoridae > Bombina > Bombina bombina. Next base: position 505,558,756 of record NC_069501.1, on the reverse strand, counting down.
AAGCGACCATCAGACTAATTACCTCCATGCATTGAGCCACTGATGGCTGAACAGTTTGGATTTTCTGACCTCCGTCAGAAAACTCTTCATAGATGGGGAATCTATGATGGTTCCTAATAAACAGACCCTTGTAGATGGAACAAGGGAACTCTTCTCCAGATTCATTTTCCATCCGTGGAAACGTAGAAAAGACAGCAAGGTCTCTGTATGAGATTTTGCTAGTTGAAAAGATGATGTCTGAACCAAGATGTCATCCAGGTAAGGAGCCACCGCAATTCCCTGAGACCTGACTACTGCCAAGGGCGCCCCCAGAACCTTTGTGAAAATTCTGGGAGCCGTGGCAAGGCCAAAAGGAAGAGCAACAAATTAAAAGTGCTTGTCTAGAAAAGTGAATCTCAGAAACTGATGATCCCTGTGAATGGGAACATGAAGATACGCGTCCTTCAGGTCTATGGTGGTCATGAACTTACCCTCTTGGACCAAAAGAAGAATTGATTGAATGGTCTCCATCTTGAAGGAGGGTACCCTGAGAAACTTGTTGAGACATTTCAGATCCAAAATGGGTCGAAAAGTTCCCTCTTTTTGAGAACCACACACAGATTTGAATAGAATCCTAGACCCTGTTCCTTTACTGGAACAATCACTCCCAGGGCAGAAAGATCCTGAACGCAGCTTAAAGGGACAGTAAACACCAGACTTTTTGTTGTTTAAAAAGGTAGATAATGACTTTATTACCCATTCCTTAGTTTTGCATAACCAACACAGTTGTAATAATATACTTTTTACCTCTGTGATTACCTTGTATCTACGCCTCTGCAAACTGCCCCCTTATTTCAGTTCTTTTTACAGACTTCCATTTTTAGCCAATCAGTGCTGACTCCTAGGAGCTTCACGTGCCTGAGCTCAATGTTACCTATGTGAAACACATGAACTAACGCCCTCTAGTGGTGAAAAACTGTCAAAATGCTTTCAGATTAGAGACGGCCTTCAAGGTCTAAGAAATTAGCATATGAACCTCCTAGGTTTAGCTTTCAACCAAGAATACCAAGAGAACAAAACAAAATTGGTAATAAAAGTATATTGCAAAGTTGTTTAAAATGACATGCCCTATTTAAGAATGCTCTCTTTTTACCTGATCTGCAGATAAATCTTGAGAGGAGAAATCTGCCTCTGGGAGGACAAGTCTTGAATTCTATTTTGTAACCCTAAGATACTATGTTCATAGCCCAAGGGTCTAAGAAATCGCGTATCCAAACTTGACAAAACAAGGAAAGTCTGCCCCCCACTTAATCCAATTCCCGGACCGGGGGCGGACCCTTCATGCTGACTTAGCCTCAGGTGAAGGCTTCTTTGACTGCTACCCCTTATTCCAAGTCTGATTGGGTCTCCAAGAGGACTTGGACTGCTCCGGCTTGGAGGAGGAAGATGTTTGACCTTTGAAGTTATGAAAGGAACGAAAATTAGAATTTTGACATCTTCTTGTCCTGAGGCGGAAAAACATAATTTATGTAAGAACTTACCTGATAAATTCATTTCTTTCATATTAGCAAGAGTCCATGAGCTAGTGACGTATGGGATATACATTCCTACCAGGAGGGGCAAAGTTTCCCAAACCTCAAAATGCCTACAAATACACCCCTCACCACACCCACAAATCAGTTTAACGAATAGCCAAGAAGTGGGGTGATAAGAAAAAAGTGCGAAAGCATAAAAATAAGGAATTGGAATAATTGTGCTTTATACAAAAAAAATCATAACCACCACAAAAAAAGGGTGGGCCTCATGGACTCTTGCTAATATGAAAGAAATGAATTTATCAGGTAAGTTCTTACATAAATTATGTTTTCTTTCATGTAATTAGCAAGAGTCCATGAGCTAGTGACGTATGGGATAATAAATACCCAAGATGTGGAACTTCCACGCAAGAGTCACTAGAGAGGGAGGGATAAAATAAAGACAGCCAATTCCGCTGAAAAAATAATCCACACCCCAAAATAAAGTTTTAATCTTATAATGAAAAAAACTGAAATTATAAGCAGAAGAATCAAACTGAAACAGCTGCCTGAAGTACTTTTCTACCAAAAACTGCTTCAGAAGAAGAAAACACATCAAAATGGTAGAATTTAGTAAAAGTATGCAAAGAAGACCAAGTGGCTGCTTTGCAAATCTGATCAACCGAAGATTCATTCCTAAACGCCCAGGAAGTAGAAACTGACCTAGTAGAATGAGCTGTAATTCTTTGAGGCGGAGTCTTACCCGACTCGACATAAGCATGATGAATCAAAGATTTTAACCAAGATGCCAAAGAAATGGCAGAGGCCTTCTGACCTTTCCTGGAACCGGAAAAGATAACAAATAGACTAGAAGTCTTTCGGAAATCTTTAGTAGCTTCAACATAATATTTCAAAGCTCTAACTACATCCAAAGAATGCATCTTTCCTTAGAATTCTTAGGATTAGGACACAATGAAGGAACCACAATTTCTCTACTAATGTTGTTAGAGTTCACAACTATAGGTAAAAATGTAAATGAAGTCCGCAACACCACCTTATCCTGATGAAAAATCAGAAAAGGAGATTCACAAAAAAGAGCAGATAACTCTGAAACTCTTCTAGCAGAAGAGATGGCCAAAAGAAACAGAACTTTCCAAGAAAGTAATTTAATGTCCAGAGAATGCATAGGTTCAAACGGAGGAGCTTGTAAAGCCCCCAGAACCAAATTCAAACTCCAAGGAGGAGAGATTGACTTAATGACAGGTTTTATACGAACCAAAGCCTGTACAAAACAATGAATATCAGGAAGATTAGCAATCTTTCTGTGAAACAACACAGAAAGAGCAGAAATTTGTCCTTTCAAAGAACTTGCAGACAAACCTTTATCCAGACCATCCTGAAGAAATTGTAAAATTCTAGGAATTCTAAAAGAATGCCAGGAAAATTTATGAGAAGAGCACCAAGAAATGTAAGTCTTCCAGACTCGATAATATATCTTCCGAGACACAGATTTACGAGCCTGTAACATAGTATTAATTACGGAGTCAGAGAAACCTTTATGACTGAGAATCAAGCGTTCAATCTCCATACCTTCAAATTTAATGATTTGAGATCCTGATGGAAAAAAGGGCCTTGAGATAGAAGGTCTGGTCTTAACGGAAGAGTCCAAGGTTGGCAAGTAGCCATCCGAACAAGATCCGCATACCAAAACCTGTGAGGCCATGCTGGAGCCACGAGCAGAACAAACTAACGCTCTTTTAGAATCTTGAAGATCACTCTTGGATGTAACGTCTGGCGACTGAGATAATCCGCTTCCCAATTGTCTACACCTGGGATGTGAACCGCAGAAATTAGACAGGAGCTGGATTCCGCCCAAGCAAGTATCCGAGATACTTCTTTCATAGCCAGAGGACTGTGAGTCCCCCCTTGATGATTGACATATGCCACGGTTGTGACATTGTCCGTCTGAAAACAAATGAACGATTCTCTCTTCAGAAGAGGCCTCGACTGAAGAGCTCTGAAAATCGCACTGAGTTCCAAAATGTTGATGGGTAATCTCGCCTCCCGAGATTCCCAAACCCCCTGCGCTGTCAGAGACCCCCATACAGCTCCCCAACCTGTCAGACTCGCATCTGTTGAGATCACAGTCCAGGTTGGAAGAACAAAAGAAGCCCCTTGAACTAAACAATGGTGATTTGTCCACCATGTCAGAGAGTGTCGTACAATCGGATTTAAAGATATTAACTGTGATATATTTGTATAATCCCTGCACCACTGGTTCAGCATACAAAGCTGAAGAGGTCGCATGTGAAAACGAGCAAAGGGGATCGCGTCCGATGCAGCAGTCATAAGACCTAGAATTTCCATGCATAAGGCTACCGAAGGGAATGATTGAAACTGAAGGTTTCGACAAGCTGAAACCAATTTCAGACGTCTCTTGTCCGTCAGAGACAAAGTCATGGACACTGAATCTATTTGGAAACCTAAAAAGGTTACCTGTAATGCTCTAACTTACTGCCCCTTTAATTATGGCCCTCCTCCTTCAGCCTATTTAAGCCAGCACTTCCTCTAACACTCTGCTTAGGTATCTTCAATTGCAGAGAGTTTCCTTCCTGTGCAACTTACTGAAGCCAATCAACTACAGGCTGCTGTTGCTCCTCAGTCTGTATCAGCTGCTAACTTAAAGGAGCTGCAGCCTTTTTCACTGCTTCTGGAATCACTTTCAGTTTCTCTATAACAGCAGGACACTCCACACTGAAGCTGCATTGTTCCTCTCCTGCTGTCTGGAAAAGCCTTTAACCTTAACTACTGAATTACTGCTGGCAATCACTGCTCTTATGATCTCCTATACAGGACTGCATTCCTTCCATAAGATAAGTTGTTTCCCTTACAATCTATGCTTATGTGTGCTGCTCATTAACTCTCACAAAGTCTGTGCTTGCTATAATATGTAATACAACAAATCTTACTAGTTCTTTTTGCTAACAGCACACACACTAATCATCAACTTGTTATAACCTGTTGCTTAAATGGACTGCAATTAACAAACTTTGTCTCTAACTGTTATTGATGAACTACTAATCTAAAACAGAGATTGTTTGTTTATTTTTCCATTAATCTCAAGGCAGCCCCTGTGTTCAGATAATGTTTTCATCTACCCACAACATTAGTATCAGCTGCTAGCCAGCTAACCCTTAATTAACCAACTATTGCTAGCAGTCTTGTCTGTTCTCTCAGACTCTGACTGCTACTGATAGTTAAATCAAATTGCAGTTTCCTATGGTGTGGCCTCTTATCAATGATTCCACTCTAACAACAACTGCTAACAAACTCTGATATGACAGAATACCTAAGCCCAAAATAATAAAAAATATATATATATATATATTTCTATATATATATACATTGTGTAAAAAAAACAAAAACTTTTGGATTGTGTTTTCTTAATTTATATTTAAGCAACATGGAACCTGCTGAAATGAACACACACATTCTGAATTTGACTCACACAGTTGACATACTTACCCAGGGCCTGCAGGGCCTACAACATGAGTTTCAACATTTAAAAGCAACTCTTACTACATTAACCTCTACTCACAACATCCCAGAGGCCCCTGAACCCTCAATTAGCCCCCCAGATACATTCTCTGGGGACAGATCCCAATTTAAAGATTTTAAAATTGCATGTACTCTATTGTTTATGATGAAACCAAAAACTTACCATTCTGAGCACATTAAAGTTTGTACAGTCATATCATACCTACGTGGGGATGCCAGAACCTGGGCTAACGCCTTTATTGAAAACCAAGAGCCAATCCTAAATTCTTTGCAACAATTTTTCTCAGCAATGTCATTATTATACCAGGATATGGATAGTCAATTCACAGCAGAAACTGCTCTAAGGGCAGTCAAACAAGGGAAAAGACCCGTTGAAGATTATGTTATAGAATTTAAAAAATGGGCCCGTGACTCACAGTGGAATGACATTAGTCTGAGAAATCAGTTTAGACTTAACCTCTCTGAGAACCTCAAGGATGAACTCTCAAGGACAGAGCTACCCCCCACTCTTGTAGAACTTATTAAAACAGCTACCATCATCGATAGAAGACTCAGGGAAAGAAGAGCAGAACATTCCCATTTGGAACAGTCCTATAAGAGAAAGAGAAGACCACACCAGGATTCAACCCCTCAAGCCAATCCGCCTGTACCTATGGAAAAAAGTGTTATCCGTGGTCCTCTCACATCTGAAGAAAGGCGTAGGAGAAAGCTCCAAAACCTATGCCTATACTGTGCTGCAAGTGACCATGAAGTCCGCTCATGCCCAGTCCTAAATAAAAAAACTATTGGTACCTGCCTCCATTCAGTATCTTGTTTCTCTACACACTCCCCACATTCTGCTTATTGTACACTTCCCGTGTCTGTACAGTGGGACAAAAAGCTGCTACATCTAGAAGCAATTATTGACTCTGGAGCCTCTGCTAACTTCATAGATTCATCTGTGTTACAAGTTAATGAAATTCCTTCTGTTAAGAAATCTACTCCTGTGTCTCTCAGAATATTTGATGGCTCCCTTGTCCCTAATGGTCCTATTACACATAACACAATACCATTACAAATGTGCTCTACCTCTGGACATACTGAACATATAACTTTTGACGTTATCTCTTCGCCTTTTTACCCTTTAATTCTTGGTTTACCCTGGTTAAGACTACATTGCCCTTCCATATCTTGGGATACTGTAACAACAAAAGTCCAGCGCACCCGGCAGCAATGAGACTCAACAATTTGATATGCCTTGATATATACCTTTAATTCTGTTAGATGTTGATCACAGGGCTAGACAAAGCCAAATATGCCTGATGGCCAAACAGTCCAACACGCTAAAAGTAAGACAGCATATGACAGGCAGCAGTTAGGGAAAAGAAATAATGGTCAGACGCGTTTCCTTATGTTGTTACATAGCAATCCTCAGTGACCATGCCTGTTACCCACAATTCATTGCCTTTTATACACACCTGTGGTGCAATCTTTAGCACTTTGAAAAAACCTAATTAGTGAGTAGCCAATAAAAAAGGGGGAAAATAGAAATGTGGGAAAAGGAGATCACTGTGGTAACAATGCAACAAACATTTACAAGTGTATTGTCCAAAATGTCTAATACTTAAATAGATATACAGCAAAACAAAGCACTACTCCTATCTACAAAATAAGTCTAATAAATTTAAAAGTGTAATAACTTATACTGGCGTATAAGCATCTGATTTTGCAGAAAATGTATATATTTATTAAATAGAGCAGTGTCCCATTAATTAGTGGGATAATGAAAATAATAATAAAGTGAATAAATTAAAGCAAAAAACTGGATTTAGTGAATCGAGGATATTATAAAAATAATATAAGTAAATAAAAATTAAAAGTCAATAGGTACTAAGAACTCATTGATCTACAAAAAGTCTTACATCCCAATCAAAATTTAACCCTGTCGGCACTCTGGTGCCCAGCTGAAAAATCCAATAAACTTCTCTTTTGCTGAGAATAGTGCCTCTATTCCCACCTCTTGGGTGTCTAGGGATTAATTGATTCACTCTAATGAATTAACTGAAAGGTTAGCCCAGAGAGGGTATTCTCCTAATCATTTACAACAAACAAAACGGGATATTGATTTACTTGATAGAAAAGATCTTCTTGTGTCTGGTAGATCTAAGAATACAGATAGGTTTAAACAATTAAAATTCATTACTTCATACAGCATGGAATATGGCAAAATCTGCGATATAATAAGAAAGGCACTCCCAATTTTGACCACAGACGACACCCTGGTGGATATAGTCAAAGAGGGTGTATGTTTTGTATCTCGTAGGGCCCAAACCCTAGGGAGCATATTGTCTCCTTCCATGTTGCCTAGGCAACAGTCACACAGGAATTGGCTTTCTATTAAACCTGGTTTCTTTAAATGTGGCAGTACGAGATGCAAGTCATGTGCCTATGCTACTTTTGGCACAAGCTTTGAATCAAGCAATAGCCACAAGATTTTTGAAATTTGTGAGCACATGACATGTAACTCGTGCTATGTCATATATCTTTTGACCTGCAGGGGGTGTCATAGGCAGTACGTGGGACAAACGACACGTGCGCTAAAGGATCGTTTTCTTGAGCATTTACGCTCAATTGAGGATCCAGAGTCAACCACCCCCATTTCATTACATTTCAAACGATATCACAACTCAGACAGTTCATTGCTAACATTCCAAGCTATTCAATTAATCCCTAGACACCCAAGAGGTGGGAATAGAGGCACTATTCTCAGCAAAAGAGAAGTTTATTGGATTTTTCAGCTGGGCACCAGAGTGCCGACAGGGTTAAATTTTGATTGGGATGTAAGACTTTTTGTAGATCAATGAGTTCTTAGTACCTATTGACTTTTAATTTTTATTTACTTATATTATTTTTATAATATCCTCGATTCACTAAATCCAGTTTTTTGCTTTAATTTATTCACTTTATTATTATTTTCATTATCCCACTAATTAATGGGACACTGCTCTATTTAATAAATATATACATTTTCTGCAAAATCAGATGCTTATACGCCAGTATAAGTTATTACACTTTTAAATTTATTAGACTTATTTTGTAGATAGGAGTAGTGCTTTGTTTTGCTGTATATCTATTTAAGTATTAGACATTTTGGACAATACACTTGTAAATGTTTGTTGCATTGTTACCACAGTGATCTCCTTTTCCCACATTTCTATTTTCCCCCTTTTTTATTGGCTACTCACTAATTAGGTTTTTTCAAAGTGCTAAAGATTGCACCACAGGTGTGTATAAAAGGCAATGAATTGTGGGTAACAGGCATGGTCACTGAGGATTGCTATGTAACAACATAAGGAAACGCGTCTGACCATTATTTCTTTTCCCTAACTGCTGCCTGTCATATGCTGTCTTACTTTTAGCGTGTTGGACTGTTTGGCCATCAGGCATATTTGGCTTTGTCTAGCCCTGTGATCAACATCTAACAGAATTAAAGGTATATATCAAGGCATATCAAATTGTTGAGTCTCATTGCTGCCGGGTGCGCTGGACTTTTGTTGTTACAGTGTTACTTTGGTGGGCGTGGATGGAGCGCTCCTTTTTCCTTCGCACCGGAGCAGATGAGAGAACGTACATACGTCATCAGGATGTCTAGCAAGAAAGTGGGTGTGTATACTACGTGAAGAGCGTCACGTGATCGGATTCGACACGCTGCTGTGTCTGAGCGCTTCCCTGGTTGCGAATGTTTGATTCTCCATCATCTTTTGGGTAAGCTGCACGGATCATTCTGTGTGTCACATTATATCTACATGGTTGATGAACATCTGAGTGTTATTTGAGAGATAATATAAGTCGTAGTACACCCTGAAGAGGTATTAAACTTGAATCGTGTTGTGGATGTAAACTACTATCAGAGACATTTGTAACCATACATGTACGCTATATAATTAAAGCAATACACACCACAATAAAGATTTACATTGCTTGCAGCATCGTATTAAGCCACTATATACCTTTTCTTTCAAATTAAAGATTCTTTCAGCTTGATATGGCAGCAGGGGGTTATGTCTTACAGCAATTTGCTGAAGATGTCAGTGATACTGAGGATCTTTTTAGTTCTGATACTATGGAACAGGAGGCTAATTCTAACTTAGATATCCTATTTTTCAAAATGGATACTTTGCTAAAAAATGATACAAGAATTGAGATGGATATCAAAAGTTTTCAAATGTACAAGAAGGCTCAGCGTATTCCACGTGGCCTACGTATTAGAAAATTTCCCTCCTTCCAGGTATCAGATCAGTCTTTCATTGATAAATGGAACCTTATTCTCACAGAATGCTCTTTAGCACTTATTGATCTACTGATTGAGTATAAGAAATCTTTGCGTCAAGAATTAGGTAATGAAAAACAGAAATTACAATCTTTCTTACGTCCTCTCAGTGATAACCCAGACTTTGCCAAGTATGATACTAAACTGCAGAAAGTTATCACTGAGTTTAAAAATAATCTTTGGAATTTCAAGAAAACATAATTTATGTAAGAACTTACCTGATAAATTCATTTCTTTCATATTAACAAGAGTCCATGAGCTAGTGACGTATGGGATATACATTCCTACCAGGAGGGGCAAAGTTTCCCAAACCTTAAAATGCCTATAAATACACCCCTCACCACACCCACAAATCAGTTTAACGAATAGCCAAGAAGTGGGGTGATAAGAAAAAAAGTGCGAAGCATATAAAATAAGGAATTGGAATAATTGTGCTTTATACAAAAAAATCATAACCACCACAAAAAAAGGGTGGGCCTCATGGACTCTTGTTAATATGAAAGAAATGAATTTATCAGGTAAGTTCTTACATAAATTATGTTTTCTTTCATGTAATTAACAAGAGTCCATGAGCTAGTGACGTATGGGATAATGACTACCCAAGATGTGGATCTTTCCACACAAGAGTCACTAGAGAGGGAGGGATAAAATAAAGACAGCCAATTCCTGCTGAAAATAATCCACACCCAAAATAAAGTTTAACAAAAAACATAAGCAGAAGATTCAAACTGAAACCGCTGCCTGAAGAACTTTTCTACCAAAAACTGCTTCAGAAGAAGAAAACACATCAAAATGGTAGAATTTAGTAAAAGTATGCAAAGAGGACCAAGTTGCTGCTTTGCAGATCTGGTCAACCGAAGCTTCATTCCTAAACGCCCAGGAAGTAGATACTGACCTAGTAGAATGAGCTGTAATTCTCTGAGGCGGAATTTTACCCGACTCAACATAGGCAAGATGAATTAAAGATTTCAACCAAGATGCCAAAGAAATGGCAGAAGCTTTCTGGCCTTTCCTAGAACCGGAAAAGATAACAAATAGACTAGAAGTCTTACGGAAAGATTTCGTAGCTTCAACATAATATTTCAAAGCTCTAACAACATCCAAAGAATGCAATGATTTCTCCTTAGAATTCTTAGGATTAGGACATAATGAAGGAACCACAATTTCTCTACTAATGTTGTTGGAATTCACAACTTTAGGTAAAAATTCAAAAGAAGTTCGCAACACCGCCTTATCCTGATGAAAAATCAGAAAAGGAGACTCACACGAAAGAGCAGATAATTCAGAAACTCTTCTAGCAGAAGAGATGGCCAAAAGGAACAAAACTTTCCAAGAAAGTAATTTAATGTCCAATGAATGCATAGGTTCAAACGGAGGAGCTTGAAGAGCTCCCAGAACCAAATTCAAACTCCAAGGAGGAGAAATTGACTTAATGACAGGTTTTATACGAACCAAAGCTTGTACAAAACAATGAATATCAGGAAGAATAGCAATCTTTCTGTGAAAAAGAACAGAAAGAGCGGAGATTTGTCCTTTCAAAGAACTTGCGGACAAACCCTTATCTAAACCATCCTGAAGAAACTGTAAAATTCTCGGTATTCTAAAAGAATGCCAAGAAAAATGATGAGAAAGACACCAAGAAATATAAGTCTTCCAGACTCTATAATATATCTCTCGAGATACAGATTTACGAGCCTGTAACATAGTATTAATCACGGAGTCAGAGAAACCTCTATGACCAAGAATCAAGCGTTCAATCTCCATACCTTTAAATTTAAGGATTTCAGATCCGGATGGAAAAAAGGACCTTGTGACAGAAGGTCTGGTCTTAACGGAAGAGTCCATGGTTGGCAAGATGCCATCCGGACAAGATCCGCATACCAAAACCTGTGAGGCCATGCCGGAGCTATTAGCAGAACAAACGAGCATTCCCTCAGAATCTTGGAGATTACTCTTGGAAGAAGAACTAGAGGCGGAAAGATATAGGCAGGATGATACTTCCAAGGAAGTGATAATGCATCCACTGCCTCCGCCTGAGGATCCCGGGATCTGGACAGATACCTGGGAAGTTTCTTGTTTAGATGAGAGGCCATCAGATCTATCTCTGGGAGCCCCCACATTTGAACAATCTGAAGAAATACCTCTGGGTGAAGAGACCATTCGCCCGGATGCAACGTTTGGCGACTGAGATAATCCGCTTCCCAATTGTCTACACCTGGGATATGAACCGCAGAGATTAGACAGGAGCTGGATTCTGCCCAAACCAAAATTCGAGATACTTCTTTCATAGCCAGAGGACTGTGAGTCCCTCCTTGATGATTGATGTATGCCACAGTTGTGACATTGTCTGTCTGAAAACAAATGAACGATTCTCTCTTCAGAAGAGGCCAAAACTGAAGAGCTCTGAAAACTGCACGGAGTTCCAGGATATTGATCGGTAATCTCACCTCCTGAGATTCCCAAACTCCTTGTGCCGTCAGAGATCCCCACACAGCTCCCCAACCTGTGAGACTTGCATCTGTTGAAATTACAGTCCAGGTCGGAAGAACAAAAGAAGCCCCCTGAATTAAACGAAGGTGATCTGTCCACCACGTTAGAGAGTGCCGAACAATCGGTTTTAAAGATATTAATTGATATATCTTCGTGTAATCCCTGCACCATTGGTTCAGCATACAGAGCTGAAGAGGTCGCATGTGAAAACGAGCAAAGGGGATCGCGTCCGATGCAGCAGTCATAAGACCTAGAATTTCCATGCATAAGGCTACCGAAGGGAATGATTGAGACTGAAGGTTTCGACAGGCTGTAATCAATTTTAGACGTCTCTTGTCTGTTAAAGACAGAGTCATGGACACTGAATCTATCTGGAAACCCAGAAAGGTTACCCTTGTTTGAGGAATCAAAGAACTTTTGGTAAATTGATCCTCCAACCATGATCTTGAAGAAACAACACAAGTCGATTCGTATGAGACTCTGCTAAATGTAAAGACTGAGCAAGTACCAAGATATCGTCCAAATAAGGAAATACCACAATACCCTGTTCTCTGATTACAGACAGAAGGGCACCGAGAATCTTTGTGAAAATTCTTGGAGCTGTAGCAAGGCCAAACGGTAGAGCCACAAATTGGTAATGCTTGTCTAGAAAAGAGAATCTCAGGAACTGATAATGATCTGGATGAATCGGAATATGCAGATATGCATCCTGTAAATCTATTGTGGACATATAATTCCCTTGCTGAACAAAAGGCAATATAGTCCTTACAGTTACCATCTTGAACGTTGGTATCCTTACATAACGATTCAATAATTTTAGATCCAGAACTGGTCTGAAGGAATTCTCCTTCTTTGGTACAATGAAGAGATTTGAATAAAACCCCATCCCCTGTTCCGGAACTGGAACTGGCATAATTACTCCAGCCAACTCTAGATCTGAAACACAATTCAGAAATGCTTGAGCTTTCACTGGATTTACTGGGACATGGGAAAGAAAAAATCTCTTTGCAGGAGGTCTCATCTTGAAACCAATTCTGTACCCTTCTGAAACAATGTTCTGAATCCAAAGATTGTGAACAGAATTGATCCAAATTTCTTTGAAAAAACGTAACCTGCCCCCTACCAGCTGAACTGGAATGAGGGCCGTACCTTCATGTGAACTTAGAAGCAGGCTTTGCCTTTCTAGCAGGCTTGGATTTATTCCAGACTGGAGATGGTTTCCAAACTGAAACTGCTCCTGAGGACGAAGGATCAGGCTTTTGTTCTTTGTTGAAACGAAAGGAACGAAAACGATTGTTAGCCCTGTTTTTACCTTTAGACTTTTTATCCTGTGGTAAAAAAGTTCCTTTCCCACCAGTAACAGTTGAAATAATAGAATCCAACTGAGAACCAAATAATTTGTTTCCCTGGAAAGAAATGGAAAGTAGAGTTGATTTAGAAGCCATATCAGCATTCCAGGTCTTAAGCCATAAAGCTCTTCTGGCTAAGATAGCCAGAGACATAAACCTAACATCAACTCTAATAATATCAAAAATGGCATCACAGATGAAATTATTAGCATGCTGGAGAAGAATAATAATATCATGAGAATCACGATTTGTTACTTGTTGCGCTAGAGTTTCCAACCAAAAAGTTGAAGCTGCAGCAACATCAGCCAATGATATAGCAGGTCTAAGAAGATTACCTGAACATAGATAAGCTTTTCTTAGAAAAGATTCAATTTTTCTATCTAAAGGATCCTTAAACGAGGTACCATCTGACGTAGGAATGGTAGTACGTTTAGCAAGGGTAGAAATAGCCCCATCAACTTTAGGGATTTTGTCCCAAAATTCTAACCTGTCAGGCGGAACAGGATATAATTGCTTAAAACGTTTAGAAGGAGTAAATGAATTACCCAATTTATCCCATTCCTTAGAAATTACTGCAGAAATAGCATTAGGAACAGGAAAGACTTCTGGAATAACCGCAGGAGCTTTAAAAACCTTATCCAAACGTATAGAATTAGTATCAAGAGGACTAGAATCCTCTATTTCTAAAGCAATTAGTACTTCTTTAAGTAAAGAGCGAATAAATTCCATCTTAAATAAATATGAAGATTTATCAGCATCAATCTCTGAGATAGAATCCTCTGAACCAGAAGAGTCCAAAGAATCAGAATGATGGTGTTCATTTAAAAATTCATCTGTAGAGAGAGAAGATTTAAAAGACTTTTTACGTTTACTAGAAGGAGAAATAACAGACAAAGCCTTCTTTATGGATTCAGAAACAAAATCTCTTATGTTATCAGGAACATTCTGCACCTTAGATGTTGAGGGAACTGCAACAGGCAATGGTACATCACTAAAGGAAATATTATCTGCTTTAACAAGTTTGTCATGACAATTATTACAAACAACAGCTGGAGGAATAGCTACCAAAAGTTTACAGCAGATACACTTAGCTTTGGTAGATCCAGCAGGCAGTGGTTTTCCTGTAGTATCTTCTGGCTCAGATGCAACGTGAGACATCTTGCAATATGTAAGAGAAAAAACAACATATAAAGCAAAATAGATCAAATTCCTTATAAGACAGTTTCAGGAATGGGAAAAAAATGCCAAACATCAAGCTTCTAGCAACCAGAAGCAAATGAAAAATGAGACTGAAATAATGTGGAGACAAAAGCGACGCCCATATTTTTTGGCGCCAAATAAGACGCCCACATTATTTGGCGCCTAAATGCTTTTGGCGCCAAAAATGACGCCACATCCGGCACGCCGACATTTTTGGCGCAAAATAACGTCAAAAATGACGCAACTTCCGGCGACACGTATGACGCCGGAAACGGAAAAGAATTTTTGCGCCAAAAAAGTCCGCGCCAAGAATGACGCAATAAAATGAAGCATTTTCAGCCCCCGCGAGCCTAACAGCCCACAGGGAAAAAAGTCAAATTTTTGAGGTAAGAAAAAATATGATAATTTAAAGCATAATCCCAAATATGAAACTGACTGTCTGGAAATAAGGAAAGTTGAACATTCTGAGTCAAGGCAAATAAATGTTTGAATACATATATTTAGAACTTTATAAATAAAGTGCCCAACCATAGCTTAGAGTGTCACAGAAAATAAGACTTACTTACCCCAGGACACTCATCTACATGTTTGTAGAAAGCCAAACCAGTACTGAAACGAGAATCAGTAGAGGAAATGGTAAATATAAGAGTATATCGTCGATCTGAAAAGGGAGGTAAGAGATGAATCTCTACGACCGATAACAGAGAACCTTATGAAATAGATCCCGTAGAAGGAGATCACTGCATTCAATAGGCAATACTCTCTTCACATCCCTCTGACATTCACTGCACGCTGAGAGGAAAACCGGGCTCCAACTTGCTGCGGAGCGCATATCAACGTAGAATCTAGCACAAACTTACTTCACCACCTCCCTTGGAGGCAAAGTTTGTAAAACTGATTTGTGGGTGTGGTGAGGGGTGTATTTATAGGCATTTTAAGGTTTGGGAAACTTTGCCCCTCCTGGTAGGAATGTATATCCCATACGTCACTAGCTCATGGACTCTTGTTAATTACATGAAAGAAACAAAAGATTATGAGAGACAAACAGGATTATGAGGAAAACAAAGTATATAAATGGACTGTAACCAATACTAGACGGAGATATAGAAGCACCTATAGAGGTCGAGGGTCTGAAAATAAAAAAGTGAGATTTGCTGACACTGATACTGAATACGACTATGATTCCTCTGATATTGAAACATCTGGCGAGATTGCCCCAGGCACAGAGGAAGTCACATCTTTTGCACTTGATTCTCATACAGTGTCACAGTCAAAAAACGGGAAGAGCCATCCACAATCCACTGTACGCCGAAAAAAATACGCAGAGGGGGAAGAGGAAAATCGTACAAGTCCAAGCCAGGACCAAGTACCCAAGCCCAGGCGTTACCCTCAGAGGAGGAGAGCAACACTATTCCAGAAATATGCATGAACATTGAGAATGTTATTAACCTGTCTTCTTTTGTTCTATCTAGGACACAAATTGAGGTTTTGTCTTTGGGTCTTGGTTTCTCCCCCACCACACATTTCAATCTTTTCAACACTGTTGTTGATCTTAATAAATTTGTGAGGTTGCTTGTTCTCAAGAAACATTTCTTGGGAGTGACCAACACTGCACAGGATGAAGTGGTCAGGGGGAAGCCAGCACCCATTCGAAGTGGTTTTGATTTTTCAGAGGTTTGTTCTGTTTTAGACCTTATGGATTTGGATAGAGATAATCAGGAATGTAACCCACTTGATATTGGGGATACTCAGGATATCACTAAATTAAAATGTAAATCTAAATTTTATCCAGTAAAATCTAGATCCAATTCCATAGAGGTCTTTCAGAAAACAGTAGAAATGGAACTGAAAAAACTCAGTTTATGTGAATTTGAAAAAAGACATCACAGGGATAATCTATCTAAGGCACAATTTCTATCTATTCAGGAATTAAAAAATAATCAGGAGCTTGTTATTCGCAACTCAGACAAAGGTGGTAAGGTAGTGGTCCTCAATCGCCGGGACTATTTGGATGAGGCCTATAGACAGCTATTGGATGACTCCGTGTATGAGAAACTTAAAAATAACCCTGTGTTCTATTACAAATCGGCTCTTAAGACTATTTTGGAGCAGGCATTAAAAGATGGTATTATTCAACAAGCCAATTTTGATTTTCTATACACTGAGCACCCGGTATCTGCCATTTTTCACTATCTTCCAAAAGTCCACAAGCATCCTACACGCCCACCTGGCAGACCCATTGTGGCAGGGATAGGCTCTTTAAATGAGCCTCTTTCCCAACTGATTGATGGTTACTTGCAGCCCTTGGTCTTGAGTCTTATGAGCTACATTAGAGACACGTCTGATGTAATCACTCAAATTGAAAGCCTAGTTTGGCAAGATGGTTTCATTTTTGTAACTATCGACGTTGTCTCTTTGTATACTTGTATACCTCATGACAAGGGCAGCCAGGCAATTCGGTTCTTTTTGGACACATTTTCCACATATGATGTTGCTTTGAAGCGATTCATAGAGGTCTCCATTGAATATTTGTTGACCCACAATTATTTTCTTTTTGAGGGGGATTTCTATCTCCAGAGGCGTGGGACAGCAATGGGGGCAAAGTTTGCCCCTTCCTATGCCAACCTTTATTTGGGTTGGTGGGAGCTGTCCCATGTCTATGGAGATGGGAATCCCTACAGAGAGTTTATACATTATTTTGGTCGTTACATAGACGACATTTTGTTAATTTGGAAGGGTCCAGCAGACCTACTTGAATCGTTTCTTGCGTATTTACAGAACAATGATCTGAATTTAAGGTTCACCATGGAAAGTAATGCACACTCAATTTCCTTTTTGGACATTGAGTTGCATTCGAATCTTCAGACTTTGTGTATCGACATCGAATTGTTCCGTAAATCCACATCTGGAAACACCATTCTAAATGCAAAATCATGTCATCCAAAGCATACCATACAATCTATTCCCAAGAGCCAGTACCTAAGGGTGAAGCGTAATTGTACCAATCAATTGAGTTATGAAAAACACTCTAATGAATTAACTGAAAGGTTAGCCCAGAGAGGGTATTCTCCTAATCATTTACAACAAACAAAACGGGATATTGATTTACTTGATAGAAAAGATCTTCTTGTGTCTGGTAGATCTAAGAATACAGATAGGTTTAAACAATTAAAATTCATTACTTCATACAGCATGGAATATGGCAAAATCTGCGATATAATAAGAAAGGCACTCCCAATTTTGACCACAGACGACACCCTGGTGGATATAGTCAAAGAGGGTGTATGTTTTGTATCTCGTAGGGCCCAAACCCTAGGGAGCATATTGTCTCCTTCCATGTTGCCTAGGCAACAGTCACACAGGAATTGGCTTTCTATTAAACCTGGTTTCTTTAAATGTGGCAGTACGAGATGCAAGTCATGTGCCTATGCTACTTTTGGCACAAGCTTTGAATCAAGCAATAGCCACAAGATTTTTGAAATTCGTGAGCACATGACATGTAACTCGTGCTATGTCATATATCTTTTGACCTGCAGGGGGTGTCATAGGCAGTACGTGGGACAAACGACACGTGCGCTAAAGGATCGTTTTCTTGAGCATTTACGCTCAATTGAGGATCCAGAGTCAACCACCCCCATTTCATTACATTTCAAACGATATCACAACTCAGACAGTTCATTGCTAACATTCCAAGCTATTCAATTAATCCCTAGACACCCAAGAGGTGGGAATAGAGGCACTATTCTCAGCAAAAGAGAAGTTTATTGGATTTTTCAGCTGGGCACCAGAGTGCCGACAGGGTTAAATTTTGATTGGGATGTAAGACTTTTTGTAGATCAATGAGTTCTTAGTACCTATTGACTTTTAATTTTTATTTACTTATATTATTTTTATAATATCCTCGATTCACTAAATCCAGTTTTTTGCTTTAATTTATTCACTTTATTATTATTTTCATTATCCCACTAATTAATGGGACACTGCTCTATTTAATAAATATATACATTTTCTGCAAAATCAGATGCTTATACGCCAGTATAAGTTATTACACTTTTAAATTTATTAGACTTATTTTGTAGATAGGAGTAGTGCTTTGTTTTGCTGTATATCTATTTAAGTATTAGACATTTTGGACAATACACTTGTAAATGTTTGTTGCATTGTTACCACAGTGATCTCCTTTTCCCACATTTCTATTTTCCCCCTTTTTTATTGGCTACTCACTAATTAGGTTTTTTCAAAGTGCTAAAGATTGCACCACAGGTGTGTATAAAAGGCAATGAATTGTGGGTAACAGGCATGGTCACTGAGGATTGCTATGTAACAACATAAGGAAACGCGTCTGACCATTATTTCTTTTCCCTAACTGCTGCCTGTCATATGCTGTCTTACTTTTAGCGTGTTGGACTGTTTGGCCATCAGGCATATTTGGCTTTGTCTAGCCCTGTGATCAACATCTAACAGAATTAAAGGTATATATCAAGGCATATCAAATTGTTGAGTCTCATTGCTGCCGGGTGCGCTGGACTTTTGTTGTTACAGTGTTACTTTGGTGGGCGTGGATGGAGCGCTCCTTTTTCCTTCGCACCGGAGCAGATGAGAGAACGTACATACGTCATCAGGATGTCTAGCAAGAAAGTGGGTGTGTATACTACGTGAAGAGCGTCACGTGATCGGATTCGACACGCTGCTGTGTCTGAGCGCTTCCCTGGTTGCGAATGCATATCTTGGGATAGCCTACATGTGAATTTTAACTCTGACTACTGCAGTAAAACCTGTCTACAGCACCACCTACTACTACAGCCTTCTACTAATGTATTACCTGAACAGTACCAAGATTTCCATGATGTGTTCAGTAAAAAGGAAGCTGAAAGCCTGCCTCCCCATCGTCCTTATGATTGCCCTATCGACCTATTACCCGGCTCTAGTGTTCCTTACGGGCATGTCTACTCCTTGTCCGAACCAGAACTCGCTCAACTCAAGACCTACATAGATGATAATCTACGCAAGGGATTTATAAGACCGTCTACCTCTCCAGCTGGGGCTGGTATGTTTTTTGTGAGAAATAAAGATGCCACCATTCGCCCTATTATAGATTACAGGCTTCTGAATAAAATAACTATAAAAAATAGGTACCCTCTTCCACTCATTCCTGACCTAGTGGAGAGGTTACAAAAGGCCAGAATTTTCACAAAACTTGATCTGCGGGGTGCCTACAACTTAGTGCGAATCAAGAGTGGTGATGAATGGAAAACAGCCTTCCGCACTAGATATGGCCTCTATGAGTACTTGGTGATGCCTTTTGGGCTTTGCAATGCCCCCGCCACTTTTCAGTTTTTTGTTAATGATATCTTTCGAGACCTATTGGATATTTGTGTCGTCATCTATTTAGATGATATCCTCATCTATTCATCTTCAGAAGAAGAACACATTAAACACGTCCGATGGGTCCTTGCCAGGCTTCAAACACACCGTCTGTATGCAAAGCTAGAGAAATGTACATTCCACTCTCAAAATATCAGTTTCCTAGGTTATAAGCTTACACCGGGTGAGATCCGAATGGAGGATGATAAGATTAAATCCATACTCAACTGGCCTACTCCTATCGATAAGAAATCACTACAACGTTTCCTTGGTTTCTCAAATTTCTATAGAAAATTCATAAGGAACTACTCGCACATTGTTAAACCTTTAACAAGACTCACTGGTACCACTACAGGATTCACAT
The DNA here is from genome assembly GCF_027579735.1 of Bombina bombina. Classification (NCBI taxonomy): domain Eukaryota; kingdom Metazoa; phylum Chordata; class Amphibia; order Anura; family Bombinatoridae; genus Bombina; species Bombina bombina. The sequence continues at coordinate 505,538,629 of NC_069501.1, read as the reverse complement.
GGGACTCTGAAGCCCAACATGCCTTTGACAAACTTAAAAATGCCTTCACCTCTGAGCCTATACTTAAATTACCTGACCCTACTCTACAGTACATATTAGAGGTAGATGCCTCTGATTACGCAATTGGTGCTATACTTTCCCAAAGGACTTCCATCAGTACTCCAGTGCATCCCGTCGCCTATCACTCTAGAACTCTCACATCAGCCGAAATGAACTACCCTATCGCTGAAAAGGAGTTGCTGGCTATTAAGGTCGCTCTTGAGAACTGGAGACACCTATTGGAAGGCACTGACTTGCCCATTTTAATTTACACTGACCATCGTAACCTAGAATACCTCAAAACCACCAAAACGTTGTCATCTAGACAAGTTAGGTGGAGTCTTTTTTTTGATAGGTTTAACTATCTAATTACCTACCGTCCAGGTAGTGCCAATGGTAAAGCTGACTCGCTCTCCAGGATGTTTCCCAGGCCTCATTGTGCCACCACAACTACTATAATACCCACAGAACGGATTATAGCTCTCATAGCTGATTTTCCCTCAAGGATAAAACAAGCTTTGCTCAATGACCACTCCCTTCCGTCTTCGCATACTCTTACAAAAGGATCTGATCAGTTACTCTATAAGGAAGATAAATTATATATCCCAACTGAGCTACGTCTTGAAATTCTCCAAACAATACATGACAACCCATTGTCTGGACACCCTGGACATTACAAAACCCTAGAACTCCTAAAAAGGAACTTCTGGTGGCCAAATATGTACAAAACAGTTTATGACTATATCAATACATGTACAGTTTGTGCAACCTCTAAACGACAGAGAGTTCCTCCATATGGACTTCTTATGTCTTTACCTATTCCAGAGAAACCTTGGAGCTCCATTTCAATGGATTTTGTGGTTGACTTACCCCCTTCTGCAGATTACACCACCATCGTGGTGGTTATTGATCAATTCACTAAGATGGTACACTTTGTTCCTTTAACCGAACTTCCAACTGCTCTAAAAACTGCACACATTTTCATTGAAAATATTGTACGTCTGCACGGTTTACCTAGCACCATCACTTCTGACAGGGGCGTACAATTTACCTCCAAATTTTGGAGAGAGCTATGTAGACTCCTCTCCATCCAGAACAACTTCACTAGTGCTTACCATCCCCAATCAAATGGACTTTCAGAAAGGACTAATCAGTGGTTGGAGCAGTTCTTGCGTTGTTACTGTTCTCATTTACAAGATGACTGGTCTACATTCTTGCCTTTGGCGGAGTTCTCCTTCAATAACACTCTCAGTTCCACTACTAAACTTACGCCTTTCTATGCCAACTATGGCTATCATCCAACTTTTCATTTCTTAAAACCTGACTCCAGCTATAATCCGACTGTCACAGAAACCCTAAATACCATCAAATACGGATTCGAAGTTATACGCTCAAATATTAAAATAGCACAGTTAAGACAAAAACGATACTTTGACCTACATCGACGCCATCCGCCAACTTTTAAGGTTGGTGACAGGGTTTGGTTATCAACCAAGAACTTAAAACTTGGAACTCCTTCAAAGAAACTCAGCGCCTTATTCATTGGTCCTTACTCCATCGCTAAGGTGATAAACCAAAATGCTGTACGCTTGACACTCCCAGCACATCTCCATATTCATCCAACCTTCCATGTTTCTCTCCTTAAACCATACCTAGAGAACAAGTTTCCTGGGAGATCTCTTCCTCCTCCTGCTCCAGTTGTCATAGATGGTGATTTGGAATATGAGGTTGATCAAATATTGGACTCTAGATTGTGTAGAGGGAGACTCCAATACTTAGTCAGATGGAAGGGTTATGACTCGTCTGAAGATTCTTGGATTCCCGTCTCTGACCTGAGAGCCCCTCGTCTTCGTTCTGACTTCCACAAACGTTACCCTCTCAAGCCCTTGCAGCCCTGAGGTCTGCCTTACTCGGGGGGTCCTGTAATGCTCTAACTTACTGCCCCTTTAAGTATGGCCCTCCTCCTTCAGCCTATTTAAGCCAGCACTTCCTCTAACACTCTGCTTAGGTATCTTCAATTGCAGAGAGTTTCCTTCCTGTGCAACTTACTGAAGCCAATCAACTACAGACTGCTGTTGCTCCTCAGTCTGTATCAGATGCTAACTTAAAGGAGCTGCAGCCTTTTTCACTGCTTCTGGATTCACTTTCAGTTTCTCTATAACAGCAGGACACTCCACACTGAAGCTGCATTGTTCCTCTCCTGCTGTCTGGAAAAGCCTTTAACCTTAACTACTGAATTACTGCTGGCAATCACTGCTCTTATGATCTCCTATACAGGACTGCATTCCTTCCATAAGATAAGTTGTTTCCCTTACAATCTATGCTTATGTGTGCTGCTCATTAACTCTCACAAAGTCTGTGCTTGCTATAATATGTAATACAACAAATCTTACTAGTTCTTTTTGCTAACAGCACACACACTAATCATCAACTTGTTATAACCTGTTGCTTAAATGGACTGCAATTAACAAACTTTGTCTCTAACTGTTATTGATGAACTACTAATCTAAAACAGAGATTGTTTGTTTATTTTTCCATTAATCTCAAGGCAGCCCCTGTGTTCAGATAATGTTTTCATCTACCCACAACATTAGTATCAGCTGCTAGCCAGCTAACCCTTAATTAACCAACTATTGCTAGCAGTCGTGTCTGTTCTCTCAGACTCTGACTGCTACTGATAGTTAAATCAAATTGCAGTTTCCTATGGTGTGGCCTCTTGTCAATGATTCCACTCTAACAACAACTGCTAACAAACTCTGATATGACATTACCCTTGTCTGAGGAATCAATGAACTCTTTGGTAAATTGATCCTCCAACCATGTTCTTGAAGAAATGACACAAGTCGATTCGTATGAAATTCTGCTAAATGTGAAGACTGAGCAAGTACCAAGATATCGTCCAAATAAGGAAATACCACAATACCCTGTTCTCTGATTACAGATAGCAGGGCACCGCGAACCTTTGAAAAAATCCTTGGAGCTGTTGCTAGGCCGAACGGCAGAGCAACAAACTGGTAATGCTTGTCTAGAAAAGAAAATCTCAGAAACTGATAGTGATCTGGATGAATCGGAATATGCAGATATGCATCCTGTAAATCTATTGTGGACATATAATGCCCTTGCTGAACAAAAGGCAGAATAGTCCTTATAGTTACCATTTTGAATGTTGGTATCCTTACATAACGATTCAATATTTTTAAAACCATAACTGGTCTGAAGGAATTCTCCTTCTTTGGTACAATGAATAGATTGGAGTAAAACCCCTGACCCTGTTCCAGAACTGGAACAGGCACAATTACTCCAGCCAACTCTAGATCTGAAACACATTTCAGAAATGCTTGAGCCTTCACTGGGTTTATTGGAATGCGAGAAAGAAAAAATCTTCTTGCAGGAGGCCTTACCTTGAAACCTATTCTGTACCCCTGTGAAACAATGTTCTGAATCCAAAGACTGTGAATCGAATTGATCCAAATTTCTTTGAAAAATCATAATCTGCCCCCTACCAGCTGTGCTGGAATGAGGGCCGCACCTTCATGTGGACTTAGGAGCTGGCTTTTGCTTTCTAAAAGGCTTGGATTTATTCCAGACTGGAGATGGTTTCCAAACAGAAACTGTTCCTTTAGGGGAAGGATCAGGCTTCTGTTCCTTATTCTGACGAAAGGAACGAAAACGATTAGCAGCCCTATATTTACCTTTAGATTTTTTATCCTGAGGTAAAAAAGTTCCTTTCCCCCAGTAACAGTTGAAATAATGGAATCCAACTGGGAACCAAACAATTTATTACCTTGGAAAGAAAGGGAAAGCAAAGTTGACTTAGAAGATATATCTGCATTCCAAGTTTTAAGCCATAAAGCTCTTCTAGCTAAAATAGCTAAAGACATATACCTGACATCAACTCTAATGATATAAAAAATGGCATCACAAATAAAGTTATTAGCATGTTGAAGAAGTTTAACAATGCTATGAGAATTATGATCTGACACTTGTTGTGCCAAAGCCTCCAACCAAAAAGTGGAAGCTGCTGCAACATCAGCCAAAGAAATAGCAGGCCTAAGAAGATTACCTGAACATAAATAAGCTTTCCTTAGAAAGGAATCTATTTTCCTATCTAAAGGAACCTTAAAGGAAGTACTATCTGCCGTAGGAATAGTAGTACGTTTAGCGAGAGTAGAGATAGCCCCATCAACTTTAGGGATTTTGTCCCAAAACTCTAATCTGTCAGATGGCACAGGATACAATTTCTTAAACCTTTTAGAAGGAGTAAATGAATTACCCAGATTATTCCATTCCCTAGAAATTACTTCAGAAATAGCATCAGGGACAGGAAAAACTTCCGGAATAACTGTAGGAGGTTTAAAAACCGAATTTAAACGCTTAGTAGATTTAGTATCAAGAGGACTAGATTCCTCCATCTCTAATGCGATTAAAACTTCTTTAAGTAAAGAACGAATAAATTCCATTTTAAATAAATATGAAGATTTATCAGTGTCAATATCTGAGACAGAATCCTCTGAACCAGAAAAATCAACATCAGAAACAGACAAATCAGAATGATGATGTTCATTTAAAAATTCATCTGAAAAATGTGAAGTTTTAAAAGACCTTTTACGTTTACTGAAAGGAGGAATAACAGACATAGCCTTCCTAATAGATTTAGAAACAAAATCTCTTATATTAACAGGAACATCCTGAGTATTAGATGTTGATGGAACAGCAACAGGTAATGGTATATTACTAATGGAAATACTATCTGCATTAGCAAGCTTATCATGACATTCATCACAAACTACAGCCGGAGGGACAGTTACCACAAGTTTACAGCAGATACACTTAACTTTGGTGGAACCAGCATCAGGCAGCATTTTTCCAGAAGTAGCTTCTGATCCAGGGTCAATCTGAGACATCTTGCAATATGTAAGAGAAAAAACATATAAAGCAAAATCTATCCAATTCCTTAAAAGGCAGTTTCAGTAATGGGAAAAAATGCCAATGAACAAGCCTCTAGCAACCAGAAGCAAATGAAAAATGAGACTTAAATAATGTGAGAAAAAAAGGTGGAGACAATAATGACGCCCACATTTCTTAGCGCCAAAAAAGCCGCCCACATTATTGGCGCCCAAATGCTTTTGGCGCCAAGAATGACGCCACATCCGGTGACGCCGACATTTTTGGCGCAAAACGTCAAAAAAATGACATAAACACGAACAACTTCCGGCGACAAGTATGACGCCGGAAATGACAAAGAAATTTTTGGCGCCAAAAAAGTCAGCGCCAAGAATGACGCAATAAAATGAAGCATTTTCAGCCCCCGCGAGCCTAACAGCCCACAGGGAAAAAAAGTCAATTTTTAAGGTAAGAAAAAATGTTTTTATTCATATTCATTATCCCAAATAATGAAACTGACTGTCTGAAATAAGGAATATTGATCATCCTGAATCAAGGCAAATAAATGTTTAAACATATATTTAGAACTTTATATAAAAGTGCCCAACCATAGCTTAGAGTGTCACAAAAAATAAGGCTTACTTACCCCAGGACACTCATCTACATGTAGTAGAAAGCCAAACCAGTACTGAAACGAGAATCAGTAGAGGTAATGGTACATAAGAGTATATCGTCGATCTGAAAAGGGAGGTAAGAGATGAATCTCTACGACCGATAACAGAAAACCTATGAAATAGATCCCGTAGAAGGAGACCATTGAATTCAAATAGGCAATACTCTCTTCACATCCCTCTGACATTCACTGCACACTGAGAGGAAAACCGGGCTCCAGCCTGCTGCGAAGCGCATATCAACGTAGAATCTAGCACAAACTTACTTCACCACCTCCATGGGAGGCAAAGTTTGTAAAACTGATTTGTGGGTGTGGTGAGGGGTGTATTTGTAGGCATTTTGAGGTTTGGGAAACTTTGCCCCTCCTGGTAGGAATGTATATCCCATACGTCACTAGCTCATGGACTCTTGCTAATTACATGAAAGAAAGACCCCTTTCCACCTGTAATTTCAGAAATGATCTCTGCCAGACCAGGGCCAAACGGGGTCTTGCCCTTGAAAGGTAGCGACAAGAGCTTGGAAGAAACATCAGCTGACCAAGATTTTAACCACAGACCCACGGGCTAGAACAGTGAAACCAGACATCTTGGCTTCTAGTCTAATGACTTGCATGTTGGCATCAGAGATAAAGGAATTAGCCAGCTTGAAAGCCTTGATCCTATCTTGGATCTCCTCTAACAAAGTCTCTTCTAAAATTAGCTCGGACAAAGCGTCACACCAATAAGATGCTGCGCTTGTTACCGTAGCAATACAAAACGGCAGGCTGCCATTGTAATCCCTGATGAACATACATTTTCTTTAAATAAGCCTCCAGCTTTTTGTCCATGGGATCTTTAAAAGAACAGCCATCCTCTATAGGAATCGTGGTTCTCTTGGCCAGAGTGGAAATAGCTCCTTCCACTTTAGGCAAAGTATGCCATGAGTCCCTAATGGAGTCAGCAACAGGAAACATCTTCTTAAAAACAGAAGGGGAAAAGGGAACCCCTGGCTTATCCCATTCCTGAGAAATGATCTCCAACACACAGTCTCGGACAGGAAATACTTCCACAGCAGATGGATCATCATAATATTTATTAGGCTTACTAGATTTTTTAGGGTTGACAACGACCAGAGTCGGAGTCGTCCAAGGTAGCTAGTACCTCCTTTAGAAGTAAACAAAGGTGTTCATGCTTAAATCTGAAGCTTACATCTTAAGAATCAGTCAAAAGATTTATACTGTCCGAATCTGAGATCTCACCCTCAGAAGCTACCAAGGTATCCTCCTCATCTGACTTATAAGGGAGGTCAACCCTCACAGCAGAAGATGGAATAGACACCTTACTATCAGAAAAATGTTTTGATTTCCTCTTGCACTTCCCCAGTATGGGAAAAGCAGATAAAGCCACAGATACTGCAGCAAAATCTATTGGCAAATACACTCCTCCAGGAGGCTGAGAGGAACCGCAGGGCACTGTATGTGAAGCCATTGAGGCTTGGGACATTTGAGGAGAAAGCTGTGGCATATCCTGAACAGCATCATCCTGGGAGACATTAGGCTCAGAAGGCAGTAATTTATCTTTAAACTTAAGCGTCCTGGTTAATCATGAGGAACAAAATTGCATAGGCAAAACAATTTGTGCCTCCAAACACAGTAAACATTTATTAAGAGAAACAGACTCCTGTTCAGAGTCCATAGCTTGGATTAATCCCCAAAAGAAACGGAATTAAAGGCAACTTGAAAATGACTACTGTCACTTTAATAAAAGAAAACATTTTTTGTCACAGCGCAAAAACGCTACCAGGAAAAAACAAAGTATTCGCCTCTACACCTCAGCCAGTCTAAGGTGCCCTACTTGAACCTTCACCAATATTTGACAAACTCCCCTGCAGATCAGTCAAACAAGCCGTTACAAAAGAGAGCTCACATAGAAATTACGCCGCTCCGAATCTCAAACGGAAGGGCGGGGAGTCACATGACTGGTAGGAAAAGAAACTGCACAGCAGAGTAAAAAGCGCACATTTCTTATAATCCCTCAGAAACCAACAGAGAGAAAAAGATATATAATATAAATTATTTCCAAATCAGACAATGTGATTGTCTGGATTTGTTTCCACATTTTGTCTCTCATAGTTGAGGTATACCTATGATGAAAATTACAGGCCTCTCATCTTCTTAAGTGGGAGAACTTGCACAATTGGTGGCTGACTAATTACTTTTTCGCCCCACTGTATCATGCACAAGCAGTTCTTGTGAACTGCTTGTGCAATGCCGCCCCTGCAGGTTTGTGGCCAATCGGCTGCTAGCAGGGGGTGTCAATCAACCTGATCATATGCGATTGGGCAGATTGCTGTCCGCTGCGTCAGAGGCGGCGTATGAGTTAAGGAGCAGCGATCTTAAGACCACTGCTTCTTAACTCCCATTTCCGGTGAGCCATATTTGGCCCCATTCAGGCTATGATAAATCGGTCCCCAAGTGTTGAGAGAACAGGCAAATATACAAACGGATATTAGAAAACGAAATTTATGCTTACCTGATAAATGTCTTTCTTTCTTGACACGGCGAGTCGACGGATCATCTCTAATTATTATTGGGAATATCACTCCTGGCCAGCAGGAGGAGGCAAAGAGCACCACAGCAAAGCTGTTAAGTATCACCTCCTTTCCCTCCAACTCCAGTCATTCAACCGAAGGAAAAAGAGTGAAAGGAAGTAACACAAGGTGCAGAGGTGCCTGAGGTTTACAACATAAAAACCTGTCAAAATAAACAGGGCGGGCCCTGGACTCACTGTGTCAAGAAATAAATAAAATTTATCAGGTAAGCATAAATTTCGTTTTCTTTCTAATGACACGGTGAGTCCACGGATCATCTCTAATTACTATTGGGAATCAATACCCAAGCTAGAGGACACAGATGATAAGGGAGGGAAAAGACAGGGTACCTAAATGGAAGGGACCACTGCTTGAAGAACCTTTCTCCCAAAAGAAGCCTCAGCCGAGGCAAAAGTATCAAATTTATAGAATTGAGAAAAAGTGTGTAGAGAGGACCAAGTTGCAGCCTTGCAAATCTGTTCAACAGAAGCTTCATTTTTGAATGCCCAGGCAGAGGAAACAGCCCTAGCCGTGACTCTCAAGAGGCTGCTGTCCAGCAGTTTCATAGGCCAAACAAATTATACTCTTCAGCCACAAAGAGAGAGAATTAGCCGTAGCTTTCTGACGCTTGCATTTCCCAGAGAAAACAACAAACAAAGCAGAAGACTGGCGGAAATCCTTAGTCGCCTGTAAATAGTATTTCAACGCACGTACCACATCTAGGTTGTGCAGCAGACTCTCTATGAGAAGAAGGGTTAGGACACAAGGATTTCTTGATTAATGTTCCTATCCAAAACCACTTTAGGGAGGAACCCTAACTTCGTATGCAGAACTACCTTATACGAATGAAAAATAAGGTAACGGGATTCACACTGCAACGCCGAGACTCTACGAGCAGAAGAAATTGAATCAAGAAACAAAACTTTCCAAGATATCATCTTAATATCTAAGGAATGCATAGGCTCAAACGGAGCCTGCTGAAGAACTTTAAGAACAAGGTTAAGACTCGAGGGAGGAGTAACAGGTTTGAACACAGGCCTGATTCTGACCAAGGCCTGACAGAAAGATTGCACGTCTGGTACATCCGCCAGACGTTTATGCAACAAAATAGACCAGGCAGATATTTGACCCTTCAAAAGTACTTGCAGATAAGCCCTTCACCAGACCTTCTTGGAGAAAGGACAAAATTCTAGGAATCCGAACTCTACTCCAAGAGTAGCTTCTGGATTCACACCAATACAGATATTTACGCCATATCTTATGGTAAATCTTTCTAGTTACAGGCTTACGAGCCTGAATCAAGGTCTCAATAACCGATTCCGAAAACCTGCGCTTAGAATTAAGCGTTCAATCTACAAGTAGTCAGCTTCAGAGAAAGGAGATTTGGATGAATGAAGAGCCCTTGAAGTAGAAGGTCCTTCCTCAGTGGAAGTCTCCAAGGTGGAAGAGAAGACATCTCCACAAGGACTGCATACCAGATCCTGCGAGGCCACACCGGTGCAATGAGGATCACAGACGCTGCCTTCTGTTTGATTCGGGCAATAACCTGTGGAAGGAGAGCAAACGGCGGAAATAGGTATGCTAGACTGATATTCCAAGGAACCACCAGAGCATCAATCAGTACAGCCTGAGGATCCCTTGATCTCGACCCGTACCTCGGGAGCTTGGCATTCGTCGAGATGCAATGAGATCCAGCTCCGGCTGTCCCCATTTGAGAATCAAGTTGGAAAACACCTCCAGATAAAGTTCCCACTCCCCGGGTGAAAGGTCTGTCTGCTCAGAAAATCCGCTTCCCAATTGTCCACTCCTGGAATGTGGATCACAGATAGTCAGCAGTTCCTCCCTGATGGTTTATGTAAGCCACTGAAGTTATGTTGTCCGACTGGAACCTGATAAACCGGGCTGAAGTTGAGGCCAGGCCAAAAGAGCATTGAAGATTGCCCTCAGCTCTAGGATGTTTATGAGAACAGACTCCTCCCGAGTCCATGTCCCCTGAGACTTTAGTGAGCCCCAGACTGCTCCCCATCCCAGCAGGCTTCTGTTGTCACAATCACCCAGTTGGGTCTGCGGAAGCAGGTTCCCTGGGAGAGATGTTCCTGAGACAACCACTAAGGAAGAGAATCTGTCTCCTGATCCAGATGTAATCGCAGAGACAGATCAGCATAATCCCTGTTCCATTGACTGAGCATGCATAACTGCAGAGGTCTGAGATGGAACCCGGGCAAACGGAACGATGTCCATGGCAGCTACCATCAGAACGATCACCTCCATACATTAAGCCACTGACGGCCGAGGAGAGGACTCAAGGGCCAGACAAGAGTCAGAAATATTTTCATTGATAAGGAATCTATTATGGTTCCCAAGAACACTACCCTTGTAGCTGGAATCAAGGAACTCTTTCCCAAATTCACCTTTCATCCATGAGAACACAGAAAGGATAACATCTCCGTGTGGGAGTTCGCTTGTTGAAAGGATGGCGCTTGAACCAGAATGTCGACCAGATAAGGCGCCACTGCAATGCCCCGCAACCGGAGCACGGCCAACAGAGATCCCAGGACCTTGGAAAAAATTCTGGGAGCTATGGCAAGGCCGAATGGAAGAGCCACAAACTGGAATTGTTTGTCTAGAAATGCGAACCTCAGAAACTTGTGATGATCCCTGTGGATAGGAACATGCAGGTACGCATCCTTTAAATCTACTGTTATGAATTGACCCTCTTGAACCAAGGGAAGAATGGAACGAAAAGTTTCCATCTTGAAGGACGGTACTCTGAGGAGGTCTATAATTGGTCTGAAACTTTTTTTGGGAACCTAGAACAGATTGGAGTAAAATCCCAGACCCTGTTTCCCAGGTCGGAAAGGTCCCGGACACATTGTAAGAACGCCTCTCTTTTTATCTGGTCTACAGATAACCTTGAGAGCAGAAACCTGCCTCCTGGGAGGAAAGGTCTTGAACTCTAGTTTGCATCCCTGGGACACAATGTCCATCGCCCAGGAATCCAGAATATCCCAAACCCAGACCTAAGTGAAGAAGGAAAGTCTGCCCCCCACAAGATCCAGTCCCAGATCAGGGGCAGACCCTTGATGCTGACTGAGTCATTAACAGGCTTCTTAGATTGCTTCCCCTTGTTCCAAGACTGGTTGGTCCTCCAGGAAAGTTTAGACTGTTCCTGCTTGGCAGAGGAAGGCTTACCTTTGAAGTTTCGAAAGGAATGAAAATGACTGATGTCCCTTCTGCTTATTCCTGCTATCCTGAGGAAATGACCCTTTCCTCCCGTAATGTTGGAAATAATTTCAGCCAAGCCCGGCCCAAACAAGGTCTTACCCTTGTAGGGAATCGCCAAAAGCTTAGTCGATACATCCGCAGACCAGGACTTCAACTATAAGGCTCTGCGGGCCAGTACGGCAAAACCAGAAATCTTTGCTTCCAGCTTGGGAAGCATCCGTAATAAAGGAGTGGGCCAACTTAAGAGCCTTGATCCTATCCTGGATCTCTTCAAGGGGAGTATCTGTCTGAATAGAATCAGACAACGCATCAAACCAGTATGCCGCTGCGCTGGTGACGGCAATACACACCGCAGGTTGCCATTGTAAACCCTGCTATACATACATCTTTTTAAGTAACCCTTCCACATAGGATCCTTAAAGGAACAGCTATCCTCTATGGGAATAGTGGTTCTCTTAGCCAAAGTGGAAATTGCCCCTTCCACCTTGGGGACCGTCTGTCAAGACTCCTTGATAGAGTCAGCAATTGGAAACATCTTCTTAAAAATTGGGGATGGAGAAAAAGGGATACCAGGTCTCTCCTATTCCCTAGCAATAATCTCTGTAGCCCGGTCTGGTACAGGGAAAACCTCCACCATGGAAGGTACATCAAAGTACTTGTTTAGCTTACTAGACTTCTTAGGATTGACTACGATAGTAGTGTCGCAATCATCCAAGGTAGCCAAAACCTCCTTAAGTAACAAACGGAGGTGTTCCAGCTTAAATCTGAATGATACAACTTCAGCATCAGAAGAAGGAATTACACTGTCTGAGTATTCACCCTCAGATGTCACCAAAGTATCTTCCTCCTCATACTTCTGGGAAGGAACATTCGGAATAGCCACGACTGTGTCAGAAACCTTACATTTCCTATTGCGCTTTCCCTACAGCATGGGAAAAGCAGACAGCGCATCAGTTACCGCAGAAGACATGTAGGTAGCAATGTCTTGCAACGTAACTCCAACCGGAGTGTGAAAGCGCAGGGCACTGCATGTGTAGGCGATAAAGTTTGGGACACTTGAGGAGAAAGCTGCGACATAACTTGAACAGGAGACTCCTGAATAGCATCCGCCTTAGACAATGATGGCTCAGAATCAAAAAGTCTATCCCTGTAATGCAATGTTCTCTCAATACATGAGGAACAAAAAGGGATTGCTGGTTCCACATTAGCATCAAAACACAAAGTACAAGTAACATTTTGCAGGGCCTCTTGGTCCATCTTTACCTAATAATTGAAGAAAAAAATAAATTAAAAAAACACTTATTTAATTTTGAGATTATGGCACAAAAACGTTACTGTTCCTTTAAAATTTTAAAAACAACTTTTTATTTCCTAATGCAAAAACAGCGGTTTTAGAGCACCCCAAACAGCCTCTACACCTCAGCTAGCTCTGCTGAGGTGCCTACCTGTCCTGCTGGTTGCTGGAGTCAATAGATAGAGAAAATCCGGACTCAATCCAGAGCTGCTCCCACCGGTATCCGGCGACCGCTATCACTGAGAGGCAGAGCTGCAATGAAGTATGTCACCCTTCCGGCACTCAGGAAGAAGGAAAAAAAGCACGCAAAAACTCTTTGCCGCTTCATTAAAGACCCGCCCATCGTGGGCGTATCAAGCTGAACCTCCCGGCGGGCATTAATCTTCACTCTGAAGGTAAAGCCGCAGAGAGCAAAGTAAACACTACCACCCTGACCGGAATAAAAACAAACTGAGCCTATGTCCCCTGGGCCTCCTCTCGTTCCCAGTGCCTGCACAAACTGCCTCACATTATCCTATAAACCCATAATAGGAATAATGCATCTGATGTTCCATACAGAGCTAACTGTTAAAAGTGTCAATATTTTTCTTTTTACCTGTTTAGAAAAATAAATTTAGCACTTACCTCAATGTAATCTGCCTGGCAGCAGGGCAGCTCACTAGGTTTGAGAGGCAGTCTCCCTCACATGGACCTGTGGAAGAAAAGAAAGACTGTGTAATCTTACTCAGGCTTTCAAGTTAGGGCAGCAACAACTATTTTGGGAGGCGCAGTGAGGATTATACCCCACAAGTTCCCAATTGCTTAAAAGCCACCACTGCTCTACTGAAGAGACTGACATGGGCTATGGCTAAACCCCAGGAAAGAGCAAAACAAATTTGCTCTGCTGTAAAATAATAAAATCTTGATTGAAGAATCTTCTTTCAGACACCTAAACTTTACCACCTCCTTGCTTTTAACATAGGCAAAGAGAATGACTGGGGTTGGAGGGAAGGGAGGCGATACTTAACAGCTTTGCTGTGGTGCTCTTTGCCTCCTCCTGCTGGCCAGGAGTGATATTCCCAATAGTAATTAGAGATGATCTGTGAACTCACTGTGTCATTAGAAAGAAATAATATTTCTTTTTTTTTTATTAAATATTTACAGATACATGTATCAAAACAGATCATTAACTCATTAAGTATTAGCTAAAGATATATATAAGGTGCGCTAGGACATAGATACCAGACTCCCCCTAAATGACAATATCCCTATAAATGTCACAAGTGGAAATAAGATAATAAAAGAGAATATAAGGGAAGCGCTAAAGGAAAGCCAAAGGTATCAAACACTTAAATTAAATAAACATTTATTAAAACATGTAAATCTAACATAAAACAGAATTTATGCTTACCTGATAAATTACTTTCTCCAACGGTGTGTCCGGTCCACGGCGTCATCCTTACTTGTGGAAATATCTCTTCCCCAACAGGAAATGGCAAAGAGTCCCAGCAAAGCTGGCCATATAGTCCCTCCTAGGCTCCGCCCACCCCAGTCATTCGACCGACGGACAGGAGGAAAAATATAGGAGAAACCATATGGTACCGTGGTGACTGTAGTTAGAGAAAATAATTCATCAGACCTGATTAAAAAACCAGGGCGGGCCGTGGACCGGACACACCGTTGGAGAAAGTAATTTATCAGGTAAGCATAAATTCTGTTTTCTCCAACATTGGTGTGTCCGGTCCACGGCATCATCCTTACTTGTGGGAACTAATACCAAAGCTTTAGGACACGGATGAAGGGAGGGAGCAAATCAGGTTACCTAAACGGAAGGCACCACGGCTTGCAAAACCTTTCTCCCAAAAATAGCCTCTGAAGAAGCAAAAGTATCAAATTTGTAAAATTTGGCAAAAGTGTGCAGTGAAGACCAAGTCGCTGCCTTACATATCTGATCAACAGAAGCCTCGTTCTTGAAGGCCCATGTGGAAGCCACAGCCCTAGTGGAGTGAGCTGTGATTCTTTCAGGAGGCTGCCGTCCGGCAGTCTCATAAGCCAATCTGATGATGCTTTTAAGCCAAAAGGAAAGAGAGGTAGAAGTTGCTTTTTGACCTCTCCTTTTACCAGAATAGACGACAAACAAAGAAGATGTTTGTCTGAATTCTTTTGTAGCTTCTAAATAGAATTTTAGAGCACGGACTACATCTAAATTGTGTAGCAAACGTTCCTTCTTTGAAACTGGTTTCAGACACAAAGAAGGTACAACTATCTCCTGGTTAATATTCTTGTTGGAAACAACCTTTGGAAGAAAACCAGGCTTAGTACGCAAAACAACCTTATCTGAATGGAACACCAGATAGGGCGGAGTACACTGCAGAGCAGATAACTCTGAAACTCTTCTAGCAGAAGAAATAGCAACCAAAAACAAAACTTTCCAAGATAATAACTTAATATCTATGGAATGTAGAGGTTCAAACGGAACCCCTTGAAGAACTGAAAGAACTAGATTTAGACTCCAGGGAGGAGTCAAAGGTCTGTAAACAGGCTTGATCCTAACCAGAGCCTGAACAAATGCTTGAACATCTGGCACAGCTGCCAGTCGTTTGTGTAGTAAGACAGATAAAGCAGAAATCTGTCCCTTTAGAGAACTCGCAGATAATCCTTTATCCAAACCTTCTTGCAGAAAGGAAAGAATCTTAGGAATTTTTATCTTATTCCATGGGAATCCCTTGGATTCACACCAACAGATATATCTTTTCCATATTTTATGGTAAATCTTTCTAGTTACCGGTTTTCTGGCCTGAACCAGAGTATCTATCACAGAATCTGAAAACCCACGCTTTGATAGAATCAAGCGTTCAATCTCCAAGCCGTCAGCTGGAGGGAGACCAGATTTGGATGTTCGAATGGACCCTGAACAAGAAGGTCCTGTCTCAAAGGTAGCTTCCATGGTGGAACCGATGACATATTCACCAGGTCTGCATACCAAGTCCTGCGTGGCCACGCAGGAGCTATCAAGATCACCGAGGCCCTCTCCTGTTTGATCCTGGCTACCAGCCTGGGAATGAGAGGAAACGGTGGAAACACATAAGCTAGGTTGAAGGTCCAAGGTGCTACTAGTGCATCCACTAGAGTCGCCTTGGGATCCCTGGATCTGGACCCGTAGCAAGGAACCTTGAAGTTCTGACGAGACGCCATCTGATCCATGTCTGGAATGCCCCATAATTGAGTCAACTGGGCAAAGATCTCCGGGTGGAGTTCCCACTCCCCCGGATGGAAAGTCTGACGACTCAGATAATCCGCTTCCCAGTTTTCCACACCTGGGATGTGGATCGCAGATAGATGGCAGGAGTGATCCTCCGCCCATTGAATTATTTTGGTCACTTCTTTCATCGCTAGGGAACTCCTTGTTCCCCCCTGATGATTGATATACGCAACCGTCGTCATGTTGTCTGATTGGAATCTTATGAATCTGGCCTTTGCAAGCTGAGGCCAAGCCCTGAGAGCATTGAATATCGCTCTTAGTTCCAGAATGTTTATCGGGAGAAGAGACTCTTCCCGAGACCATAGTCCCTGAGCTTTCAGGGATTCCCAGACCGCGCCCCAGCCCACTAGACTGGCGTCGATCGTGACAATGACCCACTCTGGTCTGCGGAAGCTCATTCCCTGGGATAGATGGTCCAGGGTCAGCCACGAACGGAGTGACTCTCTGGTCTTCTGATCTACTTGAATCACTGGAGACAAGTCTGTATAGTCCCCATTCCACTGTTTGAGCAAGCACAGTTGTAATGGTCTTAGATGAATTCGTGCAAAAGGAACTATGTCCATTGCTGCAACCATCAACCCTACTACTTCCATGCACTGAGCTATGGAAGGACGTGGAACAGAGTGAAGAACTTGACAAGTGCTTAGAAGTTTTGACTTTCTGACATCTTTCAGAAAAATCCTCATTTCTAAGGAATCTATTATTGTTCCCAAGAAGGGAACTCTTGTTGACGGAGACAGAGAACTCTTTTCTATGTTCACCTTCCATCCGTGAGATCTGAGAAAGGCCAGAACGATGTCTGTAAGAGCCTTTGCTTTTGAAAGGGACGACGCTTGTATTAGAATGTCGTCCAAGTACGGTACTACTGCAATGCCCCTTGGTCTTAGAACCGCTAGAAGGGACCCGAGTACCTTTGTGAAAATCCTTGGAGCAGTGGCTAACCCGAATGGGAGGGCCACAAACTGGTAATGTTTGTCCAGAAAGGCGAACCTTAGGAACTGATGATGTTCTTTGTGGATAGGAATATGTAGGTACGCATCCTTTAGATCCACGGTAGTCATAAATTGACCTTCCTGGATAGTGGGTAGAATCGTTCGAATGGTTTCCATTTTGAACGATGGTACCCTGAGAAATTTGTTTAGGATCTTTAAATCCAGAATTGGTCTGAAGGTTCCCTCTTTTTTGGGAACTACGAACAGATTTGAGTAAAATCCCATTCCTTGTTCGGTCATTGGAACAGGGTGTATCACTCCCATCTTTAACAGGTCTTCTACACAATGTAAGAACGCCTGTCTCTTTATTTGGTTTAAGGATAAGTGAGACATGTGGAACCTTCCCCTTGGGGGTAGTTCCTTGAATTCCAGAAGATAACCCTGAGAAACTATTTCTAGTGCCCAGGGATCCTGAACATCTCTTGCCCAAGCCTGAGCAAAGAGAGAGAGTCTGCCCCCTACTAGATCCGGTCCCGGATCGGGGGCTACTCCTTCATGCTGTTTTGTTAGCAGCAGCAGGCTTCTTGGCCTGCTTACCCTTGTTCCAGCCTTGCATAGGTTTCCAGGCTGGTTTGGGCTGTGAGGCATTACCCTCTTGCTTAGAGGATGCAGAATTAGAGGCCGGTCTGTTCCTGAAATTGCGAAAGGAACGAAAATTAGACTTATTCTTGGCCTTGAAAGGCCTATCTTGTGGAAGGGCGTGGCCCTTTCCCCCAGTGATGTCTGAGATAATCTCTTTCAATTCTGGCCCAAAGAGAGTTTTACCTTTGAAAGGGATGTTAAGCAATTTTGTCTTGGATGATACATCCGCTGACCAAGACTTTAGCCAAAGCGCTCTGCGCGCCACAATTGCAAACCCTGAATTTTTCACTGCTAATCTAGCTAATTGCAAAGCGGCATCTAAAATAAAAGAGTTAGCCAACTTAAGTGCGTGAACTCTGTCCATAACCTCCTCATACGGAGTCTCTCTACTGAGCGACTTTTCTAGTTCCTCGAACCAGAACCACGCTGCTGTAGTGACAGGAACAATGCACGAAATGGGTTGTAGAAGGTAACCCTGCTGTACAAAAATCTTTTTAAGCAAACCTTCCAATTTTTTATCCATAGGATCTTTGAAAGCACAACTATCCTCGATAGGGATAGTAGTTTGCTTGTTTAGAGTAGAAACTGCCCCCTCGACCTTAGGGACTGTCTGCCATAAGTCCTTTCTGGGGTCGACCATAGGAAATAATTTCTTAAATATAGGGGGGGGGGGAACAAAAGGTATGCCGGGCTTCTCCCACTCCTTATTCACTATGTCCGCCACCCGCTTGGGTATAGGAAAAGCGTCGGGGTGCACCGGAACCTCTAGAAACTTGTCCATCTTGCATAATTTCTCTGGAATGACCAAGTTGTCACAATCATCCAGAGTAGATAACACCTCCTTAAGCAGTGCGCGGAGATGTTCTAATTTAAATTTAAATGTCACAACATCAGGTTCAGCTTGTTGAGAAATTTTTCCTGAATCTGAAATTTCCCCATCTGACAAAACCTCCCTCATGGCCACTTCAGATTGGTGTGAGGGCATGACAGAACAATTATCATCAGCGCCCTCCTGCTCTTCAGTGTTTAAAACAGAGCAATCGCGCTTTCTCTGATATGCAGGCATTTTGGATAAAATATTTGCTATGGAGTTATCCATTACAGCCGTCAATTGTTGCATGGTAATAAGCATTGGAGCGCTAGATGTACTAGGGGCCTCCTGCGTGGGCAAAACTGGTGTAGACACAGTAGGAGATGATGTAGTATCATGTCTACTCCCCTCATCTGAGGAATCATCTTGGGCAATTTCATTATCTGTGGCAGTACTGTCCTTACTTTGTTTGGACGCTATGGCACAATTATCACACAATTTTGAATGGGGAGACACATTGGCTTTCATACATATAGAACATAGCTTATCCGAAGACACAGACATGTTAAACAGGCTTAAACTTGTCAATAAAGCACAAAAAACGTTTTAAAACAAAACCGTTACTGTCTCTTTAAATTTTAAACAGAGCACACTTTATTACTGAATATGTGAAAAAGTATGAAGGAATTGTTCAAAATTTACCAAAATTTCACCACAGTGTCTTAAAGCCTTAAAAGTATTGCATACCAATTTTCAGAGCTTTAACCCTTAAAATAACGGAACCGGAGCCGTTTACAAATTTAGCCTTTGCTGTGACTTTACCAAGCCCAGAGGGGAATACGATACCAAATGACGCCTTCTAGAAACTTTTCCAACTACTTTCAGGTCCTCACACATGCATCAGCATGTCTTGCTCTCAAAAACAACTGCGCAGTAATGGCGCGAAAATGAGGCTCAGCCTAAAACTGGGAAGGCCCTCCCTGACTGGAAAAGGTGTCTAACATAGTGCCTGACGTTAAAAAACGTTCCCCAAGTTTATAAGTGTGAATTATCAGCATAAACATGTATAAAATGTCCAAATAAAGCAATCGATTTAGCCCATAAAAGTGTCTACCAGTTTTATAGCCCATATTAAGCCTTTTATTCTGTTTGAAACTAAGAAAATGGCTTACCGGTCCCCATGAGGGGAAATGACAGCCTTCCAGCATTACACAGTCTTGTTAGAAATATGGCTAGTCATACCTTAAGCAGAAAAGTCTGCTAACTGTTTCCCCCAACTGAAGTTACTTCATCTCAACAGTCCTATGTGGAAACAGCAATCGATTTTAGTTACTGTCTGCTAAAATCATCTTCCTCTCACAAACAGAAATCTTCATCTTTTTCTGTTTCAGAGTAAATAGTACATACCAGCACTATTTTAAAATAACAAACTCTTGATAGTAGAATAAAAAAACTACAACTAAACACCACATACTCTTAACCATCTCCGTGGAGATGTTGCCTGTGCAACGGCAAAGAGAATGACTGGGGTGGGCGGAGCCTAGGAGGGACCATATGGCCAGCTTTGCTGGGACTCTTTGCCATTTCCTGTTGGGGAAGAGATATTTCCACAAGTAAGGATGACGCCGTGGACCGGACACACCAATGTTGGAGAAAAGGGACTTGCCATCACTATCTTGATAAAGCCCATAAGTGGGCGAAACGCTGTGTTGGCAGGACTACATTTTGGCATCTATATGCAATTTTACAACACCTTTTGGAATTCATAATCATAACCCGGGTTATAGTATTGGGACTTTGTTTTCCTAGTTGGAGTATCTATGTCACGGCAGTGTGGTTTGAATGAACTTTCAATATTCACTCTAGTGCCCACCGTTCTACTATCTTGTCTATACCCTTGGGTGCATCAAGCACTAAGTGCAGGGTGGATGTGAAAGAATCGTACCTGTGAAGTGTACAAGAAGCGCAAAGATCCGGCTGTTTTCCCTTTACCGGAACTCTATTCAGTGACGTCAGACGCCGAGAAACTGTAGTCGGATCCACTCGAGGAGGATACCGAATAAGGAAGGTGAACCTTATACGATCAGGAGATCGTGGGTAAAGTAAACTGCCTAGAATCTAACGTATAATACATCTGATAATGATGGGTATCAATCTCGCTTAAAGAATTGTGGATTTTTCAGAGTACATCTGTCTGACAGTTCTACTTCATTTTTTGATTGGCAGCTTGGTGGCTGAAACTTTTTTCTTTTGGACTGCTTTTGATTTATTAGTGTATATACACTGTACCCATTGTTGATGATAGAGCCGTATACAAGTGCACATAGTGTATATAATATACCAGCTAGTTTTTTACCCGATTTAGGAACTGATTTAAAAATATTTTAACAGTGCTATTTGGGGAGACGTCCCTTTTATGTTAGATTTACATGTTTTAATAAATGTTTATTTAATTTAAGTGTTTGATACCTTTGGCTTTCCTTTAGCGCTTCCCTTATATTCTCTTTTATTAACTCATTAAGTATTGACTTGCTGGTGTAAAATCCTTTGAAAGAAGAATATGTAAATATTGTATGATTTATTGTATTTGGATTTCTCCCTAAGGTTGCGTCTGATCGCATCATTAATGAGAAGATTGTAGTTCCTTTCTTGTGTCCTAACCCTTCTTCTTCAAAAGAACGGTTACCTTATAACTTGGATGTGGTTCGGGCTTTGAAGTTTTATCTTCAGGCTACGAAGGATTTCAGACAGACTTCAGCATTGTTTGTTGTCTATTCAAGGAAGCGCAAAGGGCAGAAGGCTTTTTCCACTTCCCTATCTTTTTGGCTGAGGAGCATGACTCGCCTGGCTTATGATACAGCGGGACAAAGAGGATCACCCAATTAGAGCTGTGGCTTCTTCTTGGGCCTTCAAGAAAGAGGCCTCTATGAAGCAGATTTGTAAGGAGGCTACCTGGTCCTTCTTACATACCTTTTCAAAGTTTTACAAATTTGAAGCTTTTGCTTTGGCTGAAGTAGCTTTTTGGAGAAAGGTTTTACAGGCTGTGGTGCCCTCAGTCTAGGGTCTGCCTCTTTTTTACCCTCCCGTTTTCATTCAATGTCCTCTAGAGCTTGGGTATTTGTTTCCCACAAGTAATGAATGAAGCTGTGGCCTCTCCTCGTATTAAGATGGAAAACATAAATTATGTTTACCTGATTTCATTTCCACCTGTACGAGGAGAGTCCATGGCACCCGCCCGGTTCTCCGTTGGGCGGACCTAAATTAATTTTTTCTTCTGACACTATATATACCCTGATATTTCTCCTACTATTCCTTGCTCCCTCGGCAGAATGACTGGGGGATGAGCGAAGTGGGGGAGGTATTTAAGCCTTTGGCTGGGGTGTCTTTGCTTCCTCCTGGTGGCCAGGTTTTGTATTTCCCACAAGTAATGAATGAAGCCGTGGACTCTCCTTGTACAGATGGAAATTAAATTATCAGGTAAGCATAATTTATGTTTTTGCTGAGTAATAAAGTAGTTAAAAACTTTCAATTTTGTTAGTAAAGTATGCACTGAATTCTAGAAAAGGAAAAACAAGCGCAAGCCCATATCAAGGAAGACGTTTGTGTTATTTATTGCACACACTCCGGTTAAAAACACTTACAAGAATAAAATAATAACAAGCCTGTCTCCCATTAAGGGTTTTGTCAATATAATAGCACTTTATGTTTTTGTTGTGTTTTTAAATCTTTATATTTAACATGTTTTTATTTGATAAGTCTGTGCTGCTTCCTGTCATTACCCTCCGTAAGCTACTAGTGCAATGTGATTTAAGGACTGTGTAAAGCTGATGCTGGCATCGGAAGTGTGAGTGTCAGTGACGTAGCAGGGGTTCCGGATCTCGGATTGAATTTCCACATGAAGACGTAAAATTACGCTCTTCCCACAGAGGCCGGTCCGATTCACTATAACCGATAGGCCGTACAGCAACCAATCAGAAGGGAGAACCAGGTTTTTAAAGACACGTTTGACAACTACAAGCAGGGGGCGGAGCTCTGGTGGCTCCTATTGAACCAGCTGGCTAAAAGATCATCCGGTGGCGTGTACCGCGCTACATGAGAGTCTAATATTTGGACGTTTTGGACTTCTTTCTACAAACTCTTAATGGGAGATAGGCAAGTGTGCAATAAATAACACAAACGTCTACCTTGCTATGGGCTTGCGTTTGTTTTTCCTTTTCTAGAATTCGTTGTATAGAGAGTGTAGGTTACACACCTCTGAAAATAGCTGCAGCCCGTGGATCAAGAATCTTCAGATAATACCTGGATTTACACAGTCACTTTTGGAGGAAAAAAGTATCTGACTCTAAATGACATTCCCAGCAGTGATTTTGTGGAAGTGGTAACATTTGCTTATGGGACAATCTATCAATTTTTTAGAGTATATTATTGTCCTAACCGCTGTATTTCAAAGAAAGTGAGCATTCTGCTTTATTATTTTTTCTTTCTTTTTTCTCTTCTCCCCTTACCCTCTCAACTAGTGTTGCGCTGTTAATACTTTGTTTTTGAGTTTGCTTAAAATATGCATTGTTTAGCAAACTTGGGAAATACTCCTTTATAAACGTAATCTCTTCTGTAGTATTGAGAGCATCAAAAGCACGTTTGTACTAGCTGTGTTGAATTTGAGTGATTTTCTGCTTTTCTATAACATACTTTTTAAGCTTTCTTCAACAACATAATAGATATTACATTGCTTTCTGGAAAATTCTGTTTAAGCAGGAGGCGGCGGAAGATTATAATCTTCCGCCGCCTCCTGCTTAAACAGAATTTTCCATATTGCAAATGTACCTCCCTCAGACTCTTGCCAGTTAGTTTTTTTGTTTTTCAAACTCTCTCTGAAGTCATTTACTTCTTAGTTTCTCTTGGAAACCTTTCTGACCTGTCACAATTCATTTTATCCCTTAAAGATCATGCCCAGTGTTTCACGAGGTAATCTTTATAGAATCTCTAAATTGAAAGATATTAAAAGCCATGTTTTCAGCTCTTGCTTTGTCACTGTATAAACATTATATGTATTTTATAACCTTTTAGTAACACAGAAAAAGTTTGACATTCCCCAAATAAAAACATTCAATAGTATATTTATAAACAGTAGCACGCACACATACCTGGAAGACATCCATGGCTTTCCCCCGGGGTGTTATGTTGCAATTTTGCAGCCTGTATTGTTGGGTCAGCTGACTGAAGTGCATGCCCAAAACAACTTTGTGCCTAAACCTAGGGCAAATGTTACTCAACACTTTGATGTAGGGTCCTAATGATTTGAATAGGCAACAGAATACACATTAGGCTTGAGCTGTATGGCTGCATATTACAGAAAAAATATGTGCACTCAAGCTGTTAAACATATAAATCTGTTGAAGTTATAAGCAGCCTTTGATATCATCAAAAATGTCTTATACAGACCATATTCCTTCAGAAATATTTGAAATGAAGATATTTGCAGATGAAAAATAATAATTGGAGTTAGGATCTTTAATATAGTGATGTTAAAACTATAGACAGACAGTTTGGCTCAAGAAACATCAAATACAAAAATATGTTCTACAAACCTGTGGCATTTTTATGTACATCAGAAATGCTTTATATAAGCTGTTAATTTACAAAACCACATAACTTATCCCCCCCCCCAACATATAGTAATAGTTTGCATTTTTATTATATGCACAAGCATTATAAAAATCTTTACTTAAATCCATGAAATCTGTGACATATAATGTATTTAATATGAGGCTGTCTTCTATGTTCACAGATATTTGAGAGATCAGATTTCTGGTGCCGCTTGCCTATCGCCTTTGTCCTGTGCGGCAGCCTTCTTCTCTTGCAGTTTTTTCTTAATAATAATTCTGTTGAAACAACAAATAATAATATATTATATAAAGACATATATAGCACTTATGCTTTAAAAGAGACATGGATGTGACACTAGTTCATACATTGGACTAATGTTTTTCTGAATTGATGGCATTTAGGGAACACGTCCTTCAATCTATTTCAGCCACTCTGGGGAGCATATATTGTAATAAATGGGCTGGTAACTTTAACAAACTGCAGCAAGGAAACAAATCTGCCTTTTATGCTGTAATTACAGGATATGAAGTAAAGCACTGGAGGCACCTAAAACACATTGGGATTGTAAATATATAATGCTTAATTATGGGTAGTGAACAGAAAAATACCAATATACTTTCATTATTTATTTTACTTACCTTTCATGTAAATGTATCTATAAAAATTCTGTGTTTTCCAATTCTCAATTTGAAATGCACGCTACAAACTTAGCCATGACACACACATGTCCCAAATTGGCCTAAGTAGGGGACTATCAGATAAAGAACATCAAAACAATACAAGTTTTGCTTTGGATATATTAAAAGGGTACACTAGATTTGTCTTTGCATAAATTTGGTGCAGATGATCCATTTATATAGTCCATCTGTGGGTGTTTTTGCAAAAATGTATAGTTTTTCTTATTTTTAAATAACATTGTGCTGATTTTCAGACTCCTAACCAAGCCGCAATGTTTTAGATCTATACTGATGTCTACAGACTTCACATTGCTTCTGTTTGTATAATGGGTCTTTTCATAAGCAGGGTAGGGGGAGGTTCTGATATCAGCCCTTCTCAGTGGGTGTTCCAGACTAATCTCATCAGCAGTACTAAATTGGGAGCTTCTAAGTAAGTTTTTAAAAGGTTTTACACTGGATTTGTATGTGCATATTATTCTTTATAGTAGTGTCTATTACATGCAGTTATATGAAAATTGGTTTATACTGTCCCTTTAATCTATTGCAAGGCAACAGATAAATTTTGTAATTGTGAGTTGGTCAATGTCCCTTTGATGTTCGTGTCACTTTGATCATTCATTAATTAATTTTTTTAAACAAGCACCTGCAGCCAATTAAGCACTGCACTGTTTTTTGGGACAAAGGGGAGATTGACAGAGATTCTCTGTTCATCACGGTTACTTTGGAGTGCTTTCCTGACTACAATTGTGATACTCGTTTTCTAGGAACTGAATAACAGTAGCAGAATTTAATATTATTTGCCTAGAGAAAAATATTTACATTTAAAAGGGACATAAAGTCAAAATGAAATGTTCATGATTCAAACACAGAATGTCATTTAAAACAACTTTGCAATTTGCTTTAGTTAAATTTGTTTTGTTCTGTTGATATCCTTTGATAAAGAGTAAATCTAGGAAGGCTGATAGGAGCATGCATATGTCACTAGTAGTCTATGGTAGCAGTACTTACAACAGTCTATAACATTGCAATAAACATTGTTGCATACACTGCGGCCAGATGGCTAAAGACACGTACATGCTCCTAAGCGCACCTCATATTACCCTTTAACAAAGGTTACCAAGAGAAGTAAGCAAAATTGATAAGACAAATTACAAAGTGGTTTAAAAGTTTAAAGGGACAGTCTACACCAGAATATTTATTGTTTTAAAAGATAGATAATCCCTTATTACCCATTCCCTAGTTTTGCGTAACCAACAGTTATATTAATACACTTTTTACCTGTCTGTTATTACCTTGTATCTAAGCAGATTACCCCCTTATCTCAGTGCTTTTTACAGACTTGCATTTTAGCCAATCAGTGCTGACTCCTAGGAACTCCATGTGCATGAGCACAGTGTTATCTGTATGAAACACATGAACTAACACCCTCTAGTGGTGAAAAACTGTCAAAATGCCCTGAGATGAGAGGCAGCCTTCAAGGTCTTAGAAATTACCATACGAACCTCCTATGTTTAGCTTTCAACTAAGAATACCAAGAGAACAAAAGCAAAATTGGTGATAGAGGTACATTTGAAAATTGTTCAAAATTGCATGCCCTATCTGAATAATGAAAGTTTGCTTTGGACTAGACTGTCCCTTTAATTCTCTATCCAAACCATTTATATTTAATTTTGACCTGGTAAATACACTAAGCAGACACACAGGGGTTAAGTTATTCATTAATAGATGCATAGCCTTAAAGGGTATAAAATTGGTTTCCCCTTAAAGCTACATTAAACCCTAAATACATTCCATGCATCTGCCTCTA